>NW_016818934.1:3300149-3337444 GCF_001698545.2 Rhinopithecus bieti | reverse complement strand
CGACTCCGTCTCAAAAAAAAAAAAAAAAGAAACTACTTAGAAAATAAAAGTTTAGTGAAAATCACATATTTAGAATAATGCTATGGAGAAACTTGTTTACTTTTGGGAACTGAGAATTAAAAATCGTCAGAAGTCAAAAGAGATACAATCATATCTATGTATCAGACCACATATTCCTAATGTTCTAAGGCAAGGCTGTGTATTTTAATTTATAGACAGTTGATTAAATGATTTCTAAGCCATCAACATATTGTTGAGTAGAAATTAGTTAACAACAAGGGAGAGACTGGAAGACCTATGGCAGGAAAAACAGACATGAGGTCAAAAATGTCATTCCAGAACTTCTTGGGATTTTGAAACCAGTAGCCCTATGTCAAAAAACCATAATGACTATGTACTTTTTTTTTTTTTTTTGGAGATGGAGTGTTGCACTGTCACCTGGGCTGGAGTGCAGTGGCTTGATTTTGGCTCGCTGCAACCTCCGCCTCCCAAGTTCAAGCAATTCTCCTTACCTCAGCCTCTCAAGTCTGCTGGGATTACAGGCACCCGCCACCATGCCCAGCTATTTTTTTTGTATTTTTAGTGGAGACAGGGTTTCACTATGTTGGCCAGACTCATCTCGAACTCCTGACCTCATGATCTACCCGCCTCAGCCTCCCAGACTGCTGGGATTACTGGCATGAGCCACTGCCCGTGGCCCATAGTGAGTATATTCTATTTAAGAAGATACATTAGTATATAGTTTTGCAGCTTAGGATTATTTCTATTCAAAAGGATTGATATAAAAAATTTTTTATCACTTGAAGTGAAAAATTGTGGTATCTTGAAAACATGAGTATATACAATAATATTAAACAAAGTACTCTGTAGCTAAGGTTCTACTGTTAACAAAATGGATAATGCCCTAATCTAAAAACAAACTAGCAAAAATTTCCATTTTCTTTCCTTAAATAACTGTCCTCATGTGCTCTCATGGGCAGTCTTGTTTTCCTCTTCAATTTTTTAAGGTTTTTGGTTTTTTTTTTTTTGAGACAGAGATTTGCTCTTGTTGCCCAGGCTGAAGTGTAATGGCACGGTCTCAACTCACTGCAACCTCTGCCTCCCGGGTTCAAGCGATTCTTCTGCCTCCGCCTCCCGAGTAGCTGGGATTACAGGCATGTGCCACCACACCTGGCTAATTTTTGTATTTTTAGTAGAGACAGAGTTTCACCATGTTGGCCAGGCTGGTCTCTTCTCTTTCATTTTAAAACCTTTTCCAACTGCACAGAGTCTGGTTGAGGGAGTGGGGACACTGTTCTGTTTGTAGTATCTGTGAATAGTATTCCCTAGAGTTTTGCACCATGACAATCTTTCTTAACAGAATTTCCTGAAAATTTATTACAGCAGATTTATTGTAGTAGTTGTATTATCTTATAAATGTACCATAACTTACCCAGTACTCTTTTGATGTACATCTTCAATGGCTTTCACTGTTTAAATTATTCATTCAGAAGTGTTTTTGTGTATAGCATATATCAGGCATTGTTCTTGCAGTTTTACAGTCATTGCAGCTATGAACAACTTTTGCGTATGTTTCTGAATACTTGTACACATATATACAAAGGATAAATGCCCGGATGTGAAGTTGTTGGGTCAAAATATGAATATTTAATATTTTGATATTCACCGTTAGAGAGAAATTCGACAGTAGCTTCCACAGCATTGCACCAATTTGTACTCCATTTGTGTGTGTGGAGGTAGTTTTCCCTGTACCCTCATCAGCATTGAATTGTTGGTCTTTTAATTTTGCTAATTTGAAAGGTGAAAATTAATTAGGATCAATCTGTTTTTATCCTTAAATTTCTGAAGAACATTAGGACACACTCATTAAGCTTCTGGATATGATTAAACAGCATTCAAATGATATGCACATTAATGTTAAAGCTATTAAAATAGAATATTCTAATTTATATATTATTTTTATTAACTCAGGTAACAAGTATATAATAAGGACTTAATTTGGATATGGCTGTGTAGCCTTTCCCCTCTCCACTGAGACAGAGTCTCGTTCTGTCGCCCAGGCTGGAGTGCAGTGGTGGGATCTTGGCTCACTGCAACCTCCGCCTTCTCTGTTCAAGCGATTATCCTGCCTCAGCCTCCCAAGTAGCTGGGATTACAGGCATGTGCCACCAAGCCCAGCTAATTTTTGTCTTCTTAGTAGAGACAGGGTTTCACCATGTTGGCCAGGCTAGTCTCGATCTCTTGACCTCATGATCCGCCCGCCTTGACCTCCCAAAGTGTTGGAATTACAGGCGTGAGCCACCGTGCCCAGCAGCTATGTAGTCTTAATTGTGGAGAAGCCAGAAGTGTGAGATAGGCTTTAAGGTGTTTGTTACCCAGTTAGGGAGATAATGTTCACATTCAAAATAAGTAGCAAGTAGATATGTGTTTGCATGATAAAGCACTATCAGTTGTACATCTAAAGGTCAGTTACTGCATTGGCCTAATGAATGGGGAATTCAGTCAAGGCTGCTTGTAGTGAGACTTGAGGGAGCTTTGAAGGATGAATGCACCTACTTTGGATTGGCAGAATTTATAGGAGAAGAAATGCCAAGAAAGGGGAGAACTGTGAGTGGTCACAGAAGTAGAAAATAAAATGGTTTATTTTAGAAATAAATAGAATAAAATACAATTGCATCTATATAGCAATATTCAATTGTTTACAAATACAGTTTTCACGACACTGCTTTAAATTATTATCCCATTACATCAAAATTTTTCTAATTTAATCAGATTTAATTATTTAATCAGAATAAAATAGAAAATAAAGTGGTACACACCCACAGGTAAAGTAAGCCGTTTGAACCGAGTAAGCCCTGGAGGGGGCTTGAGGAAATGTAGCTTTGCTAGGAAAGAGCCTGGGGTCGCTGAGAGATCGGAGACTGGTAAGTATTTTTGGGCAGAGGAAGGGGGTTGAAAGTGATAAGGTGGACTAACTCCTCACTGATGGGAGACTGGCAGGAGTTGGGGCTGCTGTTTCATTTGTAGAAGGTTATAATAGGCTTTCGATAGGGTGGTGGTAGTAAAAATGGAGAGGAAGCATCACTGGTGATTATTAATAAAATGATAATTTCTGTATAGATAAATCACCTACACATAACTAAGGTTTGCTGTGTTCTATTTAAATCTGGTTAAATTCGAAAAACTTTGGTGTATATAATGGTATTATAATTTAAAGCAGTGTTCAGTGAAAACTGTGTAAACAGTTGAATATTGCTATATAGATGCAGTTGTAAAGTGTTTCTTGAAAGCATTGTGTGTGCCTGTTGGTTCCAACATGTTAAGAAACATGTTATCAAAAATGAGCTAGTTTGCTAATATAGAAGAGAGCCTATATTGACTTTATATATTTCTTCTGTTACAACTGTATGATAATGTTCTTTTTGTGTGTGTATTTTTATTTCTACATATTTGAGGGTCAGCCCCTCTTTATTTTAAACAAATTTAAATTTTTTGTCCCAAGTTTTAAAAATTATTTTTTACTTTTTTGGTAGATGGGGGTCTCACTATATTGCCCAGGCTGGAGTGCAGTGGTTATTCACAGGCATGATTATTGTGCACTGCATCCTTAAACTCTTGGCCTCAAGTGAACCTCCTGCCTCAGCCTCCTGAGTAGCTGGGACTATAGGTGTGTGTCACTGTAGGTGTGTGTCACTGTGCCCTGCCCTGCCCAGTTGTTTTGTTTCGTTTCGTTTCGTTTCGTTTCGTTTCGTTTCGTTTTGTTTTGTTTTGTTTTGTTTTGTTTTGTTTTGTTTTGTTTTGTTTTGTTGAGACAGGGTCTCTCTGTCTCTCACCCAGGCAGGGTACAGTTGTGAGATCACAGCTCACTCTAGCCTAACCTGTGCTGAAGTGATCCTCCCAAGCAGCTGGGACCACAGGTGTGCACCACCATACCCAGCTAATTTTTACATTTTTTTTTTTTTGTAGAGACCAGGTCTTGCCGTGTTCCCTAGGCTGGTCTTGAACTCCTGCGCTCAAGTGATCATCCCTTCTCAGCCTTCCAAAGTGCTGGGATTATAGGCATGAACCACCGTGCCCATTCCCAATTTTTTGTTTACTGTGGTAAAGTACATACTGTCTTGACCATTTTAAAATCCAGTGGCATGAAATATATTAATATTGTGCAACCATCCCTGCCGTCTATCTCTAGAACCCTTTTCATCTTGCAAAACTGAAACTCTATACCCATTTAACAGTAATTCACTATTCCCTCTTCCCCAGCTCCTGGCAACCACCATCCTGCTTTCTAAGATTCTGACTACTCTAGATTTCTCATATAAGTAGAATCATACTTATATCTCTTATTATTTGATTTACATGTCATATTATTTGTCTTCTTCTGACTGGCTTATTTCTCTAAACGTAATGTCCTCAAGGTTTGTCCATGTTATAACATGTCAGATTTTTTTTTTTTCCTTTTTAAGGCATAGTAATATTCTATTGTATGTGTATACTATGTTTTATTCATTTATTCTCAAATGGACACTTGACTTGCTTCCACAATTTAGGTATTGTGAATGATACTGCTATGACTGTGGGTATACAAACATCTCTTCAAGATTCTGTTTTTTAATTCTTATGAGTATACACCCAGAAGTGGAATACGTGATCGTATGGTAATTCTATTTTTAATTATTTGAGGAACCACTAAACTGTTTTCCACAGCAGCTGCACCATTTTACATTCCCCACCAGCAGTGCACAGGGGTTCCAGTTTCTCCCTGTCCTCATCAGCACTTATTTTTTTTTTTTTTGATAGTGGCCATCCTAATGGGTGTGAGGTGGCATCGCATTGTAGTTTTGATTTGCATGTCTCTAATGATTAGTGATGTTGAGCATGTTTTCATGTGCATATTTGCCATTTGTATGTACTTGGAGAAATGTCTGTCCAAGTCCTTTGTCCCTTTTTAAACTGAGTTGTTTTCAGTTGTTGAGTTTTAGAAGTCCTGCTCCTACCCTACCCCCTTTTATTTTAGTGCAGCATTGCTGGTGGTAGAAGACATTCTTTTGTTGGTGATGATACAGTAGCTGGTAGGTGATGAGAACCAGATAGCTCAGGATCTTAGGAAATGCAGAGTAATTAAACTGATTCGTTCATTGTTACTTTATGAATTATTTTACTGTTAGATTGGCTAGACTGAGCCATTTTAATCCACAAAGCTACCTATAAAACCTCTTGGTTTATCTTTTCCCTGTGTTAGCCATATTATGAGCCCCTGTTAACCTGGGCAGTAACTGCTAGGAAGCATTCTTGTTTTTGTTTTTGTTTTTTATAGATGGAATCTTGCTCTGGTCACCCAGGCTGGAGTGCGGTGGTGTGATCTCGGCTCACTGCAAACTCCACCTCCCGGGTTGTAGTGATTCTGCTACCTCAGTCTCCTGAGTAGCTGGGCTTACAGGCATGGGCCGCCATATATGGCTAATTTTGTATTTTTGGTAGAGATGGGGTTTCGCCATGTTGGCCAGGCTGGTCCAAACTCCTGACCTCAGGTGATCCTCCCACCTTGACCTTCCAAAGTGCTGGGATTACAGGAGTGACCCACTGCACCTAGCCTAGGAAGCATTTTTACTGAAATATAAACCAGTTTATTAAAAGGTGTCAATATATTACTTGCAGGGGTGATAGTGGGGATGACTTGGCAGGTTTTATATTAAGTATATTTAACATTTAGGCGCATTAAAATATTAATTTTTGACCTAAATGTCTTATCAAGATAAAGTCATTGTTACGAAATAGGTAACAAATATATCTGTTGAACTGCTTGTTTTTTTCTGAAATTTTGGTATCTTTTAAAAAGCATAGACTTTTGATGAGGACTTCCAGAAGTGAAAATATATTACATGTGTAGTATCTTAACTGTTTTCAGAATGCGTTCACATGTTACTGCATTGAGTCCACAAAACAATCTTAAGGCAGATGAGAAAAGTGTTACTCCCATTTGAAATGAGGAGTAGAGAGACTTGTAAATTTCCTAAATAACTTCGATAGTAACCAGTAGGGGTAAGGCTAGGATATAGGACTGTTACATTCTGGTCTAGTTAAGTTTAAAAATTTATAAAGAGGAAAAAAGGATCCATAGATTTAGAGCAGTCATAACTATTATATCATACTAGTAGCCTACTCATGTAGTAATTAAAAATGAATCTGAATATAATATTTGGAATTGATAAGATTATGCCAAAATTCATGAAATTGTGGCATTATTTCATTTACTGTTGCTATATAATATACTTTCCAAAACATAGTGGTGAAAGCAGTTATTTTATTATGCTTCTTAGAAACAAGAACTCGGAGTTACAAGGAAAATGAGCACTCAAACAAAGGATTTCTCAGCAAGGCAAATTTACTTCTGCAAAAGGGTGCTGCTTGCACTTCTGGCCACTGCGAGAGCACACCAAACAAAGGAGGGAAGGGGTTTTTATCCCTAACACGGTTAATCCCTGGTTCTGTGTCCTGTCCCCATTAGCTGGAGTCAGACCGCACAATCTACACTGACCCGATTGGCTACTGTTTAAAATTGAATATGGCTAATTAGGTGGGAAGGGAGAGGCTGTTTGTTACAGTACAAGGCATGTTCCCGCATGTGCGGGAAGGGTAGTTCTGATGGGGAGAGCTGTTTCGGCGGTAGGGGCAGTTTACAGGATGGGTAGCCAGGAGTGAAGAGGATGCTTTCCAAATAAGGAAGAGATGTCAGTTACAGATTGGGACTGGTGGGAGAAGTTGTTAACAGAGCAGATAGTTTAGGAGAAGAGACAAGGAAGTTGATCTCGAGAACAAAGAAAAAGGAAGTCACAAATTAAACCTTTGAAGAGCAACTTACCATACTTGACAGTTCCCTTCTTTTGATTTTTATATTTCTTCCTCTTCAAATATTTTTAACATTTCTTGACTCTCTTGTTCTGTCTGGATTTCTAAAAGTAAGAGCTTATCTGAATAAGGTGGTGGGGGGATTGAAAAAGGTTTTAGTGAGAGTTGTTTCAATAAGCCTTTGTGCTAGGCTTTGGGCACAGGGTATGATATAACATCCTACAAGAATAAGCACACCTATTACAATGGCAAGAGAAGTAAGGATTGAGGACATAAGTCCTTTCCATTTGCCGAACCATTTTTCCATTAAATTAGTGAAGGGGGCCGGGCGCTGTGGTTCACGCCTGTAATCCCAGCACTTTGGGAGGCCAAGGCAGGCAGATCACGAGGTCAGGAGATCGAGACCATCCTGGCTAACATGGTGAAACCCCGCTCTACTAAAAATACAGAAAAAAAATTAACTGGGCTTGGTGGCAGTCGCCTGTAGTCCCAGCTACTTGGGAGGCTGAGGCAGGAGAATGGCGTGAACCCGGAAGGCACAGCTTGCAGTGAACCGAGATAGCACCGCTGCACTCCAGGCTGGGCAACAGAGCAAGACTCCATCACCCCAAAAAAAAAAAAAAAAAATGAGTGAAGGGATCGTTTATTCCTGAATTTTTAGCTAGTTCATTGGATAAAGCAGTAAGACCTTGTAATGCTTTTGTTATGGTTCCATCGGGAGCAGTGTTATTAGGTATAAAAGCACAACATTGAGTTCCAATGATGACGCAAACTCCACCTTTCTCTGCTAGTGTCATGTCTAATGCTATTCTATTTTCCCAAGCCATTTGGCTGGTGTTTAGCTATCCCTTTAATAGTATCTCTAGTATAGTTAACAAATCGTTGCTGGTTGTAATAGATGTAATTTATCTAATCTACATTTTTATTTACAGTTAACCACCAGAATAGTATGGACTCAAACCCTGCACTATCTGATTTTGCACCTTAAATTCATCTGGCACTCCTCTCGGGACTCATGTGGCATCTATATTAGCATGAGGCTCAAAGGACCCATGAGGGCCATTTCTTGTTTTATGATGCTTTGTCTTTATCCTTTTTGGTTGATGAAATTCTAGGGTGAACGGGATGGCCAATTGGATCAGAGCACAAGTGCCACTCTAGTTACTTGGCAGAGTATCCAGTAATGGTCTGCCGCAATACCACCATACATCCACTTGGGGATGGATCAGGGCAGACTGATGGGTCAGCTCTCAGAATGGCTTAAGCTCACTGCATCTCTTTAGGTCTCCAAGAAATGCTAAGTTTTCCCCTTGTTGTGAGAGACATGAGGTAAAATTGACATGGGGAGACAGAAGCTGAATGGCCCTCAGGGGCTGACCCATAGGGTGCCGAACTTCAGGGAATAGCCGAGAGAGAGCTCAGCATAATTCATTACCCCAGGCTGTGGGGCATTGGAAGAGAGCTACCTTACAGTTCATGCCTGGTCGGCTATAGGACCATCTGAGTGGAAAGGGGATGATCTGGGCCTCTGGCCTGCAGTGCGCACAAGCATAACAATCTCTTTTGTTTAGAGTGCGGATGGAATATTTAATCCATTTCAGCCAGGTATTTGCGTCTTTGTATCCCGTCTCTAGAGCTATAGTCTGCCTTAAGTCTTTTACCTTCACAGCCGTTACCTTAGTTGGGTGGTTCTGGAGATGGGAGGAGAATGCTGGGCATGATATGTTTGGGGAAAGTGTTAGATCCCATACATTCTCCGGACTCTGGGTCTGGATTTCTTTATTGTTTTTAACTGATGGTCTAGCCAGCCTTAGAGAGAAGATTCCTACAGGGTCCTGTCCTGTAACATGTGCTCCTAACCCATACCATTCGAATATGGAGGGTTCTTGGGCCACTGTTTGGGGATTATCTATAATTAGCAATAAGGGGTTACACTGCAGTGACTTACAATTTGGTGGGGTGGGACCATGAATAAGTTGGAGTTTCTGTTTCAGTCCTTGCAACTTGTTTGAAGAAGGGGGCCTGGCTGTCCATCTTCCATATTGGATGGTCCACCAAACATTTGTCCAGTCACCACAGGAACTTTTTAAGGATCCATATTTATACTTTGTTGACTCACTACAGTATGGACATAGATACTTATCTACGTTTGATAGCTGCCTTTGAGCTCGTTCATCTCCACATGAGATGACTGAATGAGGGTCGAACTGAAGGATTAAGGGATGGTTAGTTTGAGTCACGTAGATGACAAGGTAACCTTCTGTTGGAAAGAAAAGGGAAAATAATATTAAGCCCTTTTTAGAGTTAATTTGGTGGGGGTGGGCCCTGGGGTGACAGCTCATTTTTCTCTGGCCGTGGAAGCCACTCCTTTCACTCACATGTGGTGTGTCCATCCCCTTTTGGCCATGCAGACAGTGGTTTCTGTAGTTAGAAGCACTAGATAGGGTCCTTCCCAAGCTGGTTCGTGTTTTCCTTCCTTCCAGCTTTTGATGAGAACGTGATCCTCAGGCTGACGCTGACATCCTGGGAACTCCAAGGGTGGCATCTCTGCAAAAGGCCTTTAGTTTTGAGGGAGGAGAAAGTGGAAGACAGACCAAGTATATAGCTCCTGAAAAATGGACCTTTAGTTTCAAACGTAGGAATGTCAGCAGTGGAGTGTAAATAAGGCAACCCATATAGCATTTCATAAGAAGATAAGCCAGTATCTTTCTGAGGGGCAATTTGGACCCTCAGTAAGGCAATAAGAAGGCATTTGGTCCGTGGTAGTCGAGTCTCTAAGGTTAATTTGGTTAGGTGGCTTTTTAGGGTTTGGTTTATTCTTTCTACTTTTCCTAATGAAGATGAGTGCCAAGGGGTATGGTATTCCCATCTTTTTTCTAATACCTGGGCTAGCTTGTTAATGACATATGCAGTCAAATGGGTTCTATTATCTGAATCAATATTTTCTAGTAATCCAAACCTAGGTATAATATTTTTGATTAATGCCTTAACTACATTACTGATAGCTGCACTTGAAAAGGGAATAGCTTCTACCCAGTGAGTAAGGTGATCCAGTATTACTAGTAGATACTTCAGGTGACCTATTGGGGGCATTTCGGTGTAATCTATTTGGATGCTTTGGAATGGCCCTAAACCAGGGTTTCTTCCTCTGAGGGGTTTTCTTAGGGTTTGCTTATTAGTTTTTTTTGCATATTAGACAATTATCTGTTACTTGTTTTGCTAAATTCCTGTACATCCATAGACTCCAAGAACTGCATCATGCATAGCTTGAGGTCCCCAATGGGTTCCCTGATGCAACTGAGATAAAACCTCCCTCATGAGAGATTTAGATAGCATTTCTCTTTGATCTGGTAACACCCATTTCCCTTCTAAGTTTTCCTTGGCTCCTATTTTTATTAATGTCTCCTTTTCAGCAGGGGAGAAGATGGGAATGGCAGTAGGGGGAGAAAGGCAAGGAGTGAGGTGAAAAACGCGTTTCAGAGGAAACGGCAGCTTGTTTGGCTATTTGGTCTGAAGGTTATTCCCTTGGCTTTCAAAAGAAAGATTTTTCTGGTGTCCTGGAACATGGACAATAGCTATTTCTTCTGGCAACTGAAGGTTATCTAATGCCTGGGTGATTAATTCTTTGTGGGCAAGGTCTTGGTCTTTGCTATTAATGAGACCTTGTTGAGTCCAAATTTTTCCAAAGGTATGGGCTACCCTGAAGACATATTTAGAATCAGTATAAATAGTCCCTTCTTGGTTTTGTAAATGTTTTAAAGCCTGATTTAATGCAAACGGCTCACATGTTTGCTCCGACCAGTTATTGGGCAATCTTCCTGACTCTACTTCTGCAAGAACTTCTCCATCAACCACCGCATACCGGTTATGCCTTTGTCCCCCAGTTACCCTAGAGGGGCCATCTATGAATAGATGTCCTATTTTGAAAAGGGTCTCTCTTAAATCGGCCTTGACTTTTGTGTGATAATCAATTAAATCTAAACATTTATGCTCAGGTCCTTTTAGATTTGGGTTCCCTGTCAGGAAACCTGCTGGGTTAAGTGAATTATCAGTGGTTAATATTAAGTCATCTATTTCTAGTAAGATAGCATCATACTTTAAAATCCTTGAGTCGGTGAGCCATCTTCCTGCCTTTTAAGATTGTCCTAACCTGATGGGGTGTGGTCAGCACCAAGTTTCCCCCAAAGGTTAGCTTCCTGCTTTCTTTAGTTAACAAGACGGTAGCCGTGATCAATTGAATACATTTGGGCCACCCACAGGTTACTGTGTCTAAAACTTTTGATAGAAAGGCCACAGGTTGTCAGTGGCCCCCATGCTCTTGAGTAAGCACCCCTAAAGCTGTCCCCTTGTTTGTGTTAATGAAAAGGTGAAATGGTTTTTCTAGGGAAGGAAGGGCTAAGACAGTGGCAGTGATGAGTAGGTGTTTTAGCTCCTCAACCTGGTGGATTTCATCAGAAGTCCATAGGAGAAGGTCAGGCTTTTCCTGGGTGAGCTTCAGGTATAAGGGTTTCATCTTTAGGGCATATTAATCCATGGTCAGCCATACCCAACTAATCCCAAAAATTTTCTGAGCTCTTGCTTGGTTTTAGGCAAAGGTAAGGACGTGATTCCTTCGACCTGTTCGGACCTTATCTTTGACTTGCCTTTACTTATTAAGTGTCCTAAATATTTAACCTTGGGTTCCACAGATTGGAGCCTTCCTTTTGAAACTCGTAACCCCTTCCCTTGTAAGTAGTTAAGAAAGTGTGTGGAGAAGACAGCCGCCACCTGTACTATAGCTTCACCAGGTATAAGCAGGTCATCCACGTATTGGAGTAAGCATATGTGTTTTGGGGTACAAATTTGTTCTCGAATCTGTTCTAGGACTTGACCAAAGAGGTTAGGTGAATCTGTAAACCCTTGGGGCAAGGACTGTCCATTGGTATTATTGCTTTTGCCCAGAATGAGGATCTTCCCATTTGAAAGCAAATATGTCCCTGCTGTCCTCAGCCAAGGGGCATGCCCAGAAGGTGTCTTTTAAGTCTATCTCTGTAAGCCATTGATGGTCATATGGTATTTTGCTAAGTATAGTCTAAGGGTTGGGAACAACAGGGTGGGTAGTCTGGACTATTTGGTTAATAGCTCTGGGGCTTTGCACTAGTCAGTATGACCCGTCTGATTTCTTTACAGGCTATATTGGAGTGTTATAAGGAGACATACAAGGTTCAAGGAGCTTATCTTGAATGAGACCTTCGACTACAGGTTTTAGGCCTATCCTGCCCTCTAGGGGAGTGGGATATTGCTTTCTTCTTACTATTTCCTCTGGGGATTTTAACTTTATATGTATTGGAGCGGCTTGAAGTCTTCCTCGATTTCCTTCTCTCATCCATACATCAGGATGAATATATTTTTCATTTGCAGTGGTAAGTAGATTTAATGAGGTGAGAAATCCGTTTGGACTGACACGTAGGCCTATACCTACTTTTAGCATTAAATCTCTTCCTAATAGGTTAGTTCCTGCCTCAGGGATTAACAGAAATGGAACGCGGACTGATGAGTTTTTATATTTGACCTCTGTGTCTTCTAAGATTCTTTCTCCTTTGACCCCAAGACAAAAGTTCTTCTGAGGAGCAAGGGACATTAGATAAAGGGAAACAAACAGGAGCGAGCTGCTCCTGAATCTGTTAAAAGGGTTATAAACTTTTCATGTTTGGGTCCCACCTCTAAATTTATTAAGGGCTCTTGGTAGGATTTAAGATAAAAAGAATACAGCTCCTGACTCCCTATTCTTCTTCAAAGGCCTTAAATGGAATGACTTCTTTCTCCTTCTCCCATTCAGGACATTCTCTCTTAAAATGACTACTCCTCCACATTTGAAGCATGTATTTTGTCCTCCCTCCCTTCCTGTTCCGAGGTTACCTGGTCTCGTCTCTCTATGTCCTTTATATGGTTTAGCATGTGAGGACTTAAACCCTTTGTAAGTTTTGGCTTCCTGTAGGCCTTGTTTAGGGTGGAGTCCCTAGGTAACAGAGAGTAGTATCGGTGGGCCTTGTCTTTTGGAACCGCTGTTGGAAGGTGGGTAACATAATTTTTCCTTTTTGTTTCTGCTTTTCTTCATCTCTTCTCGCATATACTTTTTGAGCTACTCTTAAAAGCTCTTTGAGAGTCCGGTCTTTCCAATTCTCTATCTTTTGTAATTTCTTAGCAATATCTGGCCGTTTATAACAAAATGTAACCTGAGTATTCCCTGCCCAAGAGGGTCTTCTAAATCTAGGCCTGCATATTGTCTCATTTGCTCTTTCAGCCTCTCTAGGAATTCCATAGGTCCTTCATCCTTTCTTTGTTGTATATTGAACGCTCAGGAAATATTTTGGGTCTGAGGTACTGATTCCCGAATTCCTTTTATTACCACTTCCCTGAGGTCTTTCATATTCTCTTGGTGAGCTTCATTGTTATTGTCCCATTGAGGGTCTCGGGCTGGAAATTTTTGGTCTGCCATAGGAACGTTCCCAGACTACCATAGCAGCCCTATGGATCATGCTTCTTTCTTCCCCTGAAAAGAGGATGCCCAGGATGGTCATTAACTCCTCCCAACTATACAGCTGTGGCCCTAAGAGTTGATCAATTTGATCTGCTACCCGACATGGGTCATCTAATAATGACTTGAGTTCCTTTTTTTTTTTTTTTTTTTTTCTTGAGACAGAGTCTCGCTCTCTCGCCCAGGCTGGAGTGCAGTGGCCGGATCTCAGCTCACTGCAAGCTCCGCCACCCGGGTTTGCGCCATTCTCCTGCCTCAGCCTCCCAAGTAGCTGGGACTACAGGCGCCCGCCAACACGCCCGGCTAGTTTTTTTGTATTTTTTTAGTAGAGACAGGGTTTCACTGTGTTAGCCAGGATGGTCTCGATCTCCTGACCTCGTGATCCGCCCATCTCGGCTTCCCAAAGTGCTGGGATTACAGGCTTGAGCCACCGCGCCCGGCCTTGAGTTCCTTTTTAAATTTCAAACTTCTGAGCTCGTTAAGGGAGCATTTACGAAGCTGATTCCTCCTCCTTCAAGGGGCACTTCCCTTAAGGGGAAAAGAGTTGGGGCTGATTCCTTAGAGGCAGAGGGGAAAGGGAAGTTCTGAATATCCTTTTTACACTGTTCTGTCTCACACTAGAGCCTTCCTAGAGGAGGCGTAGACTCAGACGTGTGGTTAGGGAGGGCATGGGGCATTGGGGCAGACATTGACTCAGGGTTATACGGAGGAGGAATTGAGTGAAGGGGGTCCTGTGCACCCGCTTGGGGTAGGGGATTTGGTGGAAGTAGGTGGTCTAGTGGGTCTCATGCATTGGTGGATTGTTTTGAGGTAGAAGTCTTACTTTCCTCAGAGGAAATGATTTCTAGCTTACTTCCTATAGCTTTTAGGAGGTAAAGAAGGATGGGTCCCTACTGCCAACACAGGGCATAATCTGTTTCCTCTTGGGAGATGGGACTCTTGTCATTGACATAGTCTATTAGAACGTGACAAATCCAAACATTTGACCGAAACTTTGGCCAGAAAGCTGAGGGTTTGAGGATGAGCTCTGTGGTCCAAATGAAACAACATTTTATCATTTGTTGTTTTTTCTTATGTTTAGTCCTTTCACTATCCCTCCAAAATTTTAACATGAGACCTAAGGGACTACCAGAGGGAATGTTATTTTCATCACTAGCTTTATCTCTTTTATTTCTTGTCTTACTTGGGGTGTTTCCCATCCTGGAGGTTTGGTGTGAGGCTCTCAATGCCTCGTATTAGAGATTTTTTGCCTTCTCTCTCTAGAGGTTTGCTGAGGCTGTCCCTCCTCAGATATTTCTTGCTTTCCCTTCTCTAGAGGTTTGCTGAGGCTCAATCTCTCCTTGTGTTAGAGATTTCTTGCCTTCCCTTCTCTAAAGATTTGCTGAGGCTCAGTTCCTCCTCATATTAGAGATTTCTTGCCTTCCTTTCTCCAGAGGCTTAATCCCCCTGCCCCCACAACTGGCGGTGTCTTGCACTCCTCTCCTTTCGCTTTGTCCTTCTCTGGCTGCTTCCGTCGTGGGAATTTAAGTCCCTCTTAGCATCAGTGTGTCAGCATAAGCCCTACGACCGGAATCTGCCATAAGCCGTGTGAGGTGACCACGTAACTGCAGATCCAGACTCTGCACTTGCTCTGTGCTTAATTATACATTTCATTCACACACATTCAACCTCCAAGATGTCCCAACTACCAAGGAAATACTTTGTTGCCCCTGTGACTTTTCTTACCTTGGTTTGTGCACAGAGTTACCTGGTCGCCACGGTATGTGAGGATCCTTTTCACCCGCGTTGCTGAGAGTCCGGGTTTATTCGTCATGCTGGGGGAGGTCCTGATCCCTCATCCCTGAGGACACCACGATGAGACAGTGGGATGCATCTCCTCATGAGAGATGGTCAGGGACCTCTTCCCGGATGAGAAAGGCAATCACGGATGAGCCCCCAAGTTGTTAGAAACAAGGGCTTGGAGTGACAAGGAAAACAAGCACCCAAACGAAGCATTTCTCAGCAAAGCAAATTTACTTCTGCAGAAGGGTGCTGATTGCACTTCTGGCAGCAGTAAGAGCACACCAAACAAAGGAGAGAAGGGGTTTTTATCCCTAACACGGTTAATCCCTGGTTCTGTGTCCTGTCCCCATTGGCTGGACTCGGACTGCACAATCTACACTGACCCTATTGGCTACCATTTAACACTGAATATGGCTAAGTAGGCGGGAAGGGAGAGGCTTTCTGTTACAGTACAAGGCATGTTTGGGCATGTCAGGGTGCGGCAAAGGTGGGAAGGGTAGTTTTCGACAGGGAGAGCTATTTCAGCAGTAGGGGTTGCTGACAGAATGGGTAGCCAGGAGTAAAGAGGACTCTTTCCAAATAAGAAAGAGATGTGAGTTACAGATTGGCACTGGCAGGAGAAGTTGTTTACAGAGCAGATAGCTTAGGAGAAGAGACAAGGAAGTAGAGCTCAAGAACAAAGAATAGAGAAGTCAGAAATTAAACCTTTGAAGAGGAACTTACTGTATCTGACAAGCTCGTGGATTCCTTAGGTCAGGAATTGGAAGGGCAGTGTGTGGGTGGCTTGCTTCTTATCCCAAGATGTGTGGGGCCTTAGCTGAGAGGACATATGCTTGAGGTGCACTTGGCTAGAAGCTCACATCACTTGGAGGCATCTTCCCTGACACGTTTGGCAACTATGCCACCTGATGACTTGGACTTAACTTGGCTGTTGGCTGGAATACCCGTATGTGGCTTCTTCATGTGGTCTAATTTGGGCTATTTTATAGCATGAGAGTTAGGTTCCAAGAATGAGTGTCCCCACAGAGCAAGGAAGATGTGCGTGGTATTTTTATGGTTCAGGCTTGGAGCTCTATAGCATCACTTAAACTGTACACTGTTGGTTGATGCTATTACAAAAGACCATTCAGATTCAAAGGGAGGGTGATAAAGACACCACTACTCAATTGGAAGAATGTCAAGTTTACATAAAAAGGAGGACACATGGGAGATAATGTGGTTATATTTGGCAAATAGAATCTACATTATGAAGAGTTGTTGCAAAAGGAAAGGTTTTGAATAAAGCCATATTTAATTCATGCCCTTGAGCCATGATCTTTTTTCCTTTCATTTGCTCTTAACATAAAGGCATTCATGGGATCTGCAGAATTGGTTTTCTGATTCCCAAATTGTAGACAATGGGGAGAAAATAAACTGCAAAACCTGCATACTTTACTTTGCATCCTGCATTCTTTCTCATGATTTATGTTAAAATGACCATTTAGTTAACAAATTTACTTTATGGAAAGTTTGGTATGCTTTTGGCTGCTGTTCTATCATAAAATTGACTTACCTAAAAACTGTCAATGTTAATACACATTAGATTTGTATTAGCATATACGCTATTTTTTGTTGCTGTAAGTTCCTGGAGTCTAGTTATAGTATATAGCAATGACACAAATCCATTTTTCTGTAGATACAGGGTGGTTATTTGAGATTATAATCTGGATTGAAAATTCGACAGCAAATATAGGTAAAGTCAAAGATATATCAGAAAAATAAAAGGCACACCAAGAATATGTCTATTATGACACAGACTACTAACATTAAGCTGCCAGTTCTCTAAATTGTACATATATATTGCATATGTGCAACGTGTAAGTACAATTTGATATAAAAGTACATGTCGAGCATACATGTACAGCATGACTATGGAACCATTCTCATTCCAAATGTTAAGGTTCATGGTTTTTGGAAACTTTTAAGGATAGGTTGACTCCAGTCATTCAGACAGAGCCTCAAATAACTGGCATTTATCCTGATGAATTCACAGAGGGTCTTGTGCCCAACTTTACAGGTATAGATACTTGCTGCTTTTGGCACGCTAAGAGTGGATTGGTCTTCAGGGAGATTTAGTTAATCAGGTTTATCAGAAAAAAGCAGGAAATACAATTGTTGGAGAGATAATTTCCTTTATCTACCCCCTCCATTCTTTTTGCTGTTCTCGTATTTCCTCCCTGTGTTAGAAATCCTGCCTTTCAATGCCATCACTTTAGCTTTCAACAGTCTTTTGAAGGAAATTACAAAAAGAAAATACAGCATACTGTTTTACATTTTACACTTATTTACTGTCAGATTTTCATTCCCAGACATCCAGTGTTGAATTTATATGTTTTTAAATAATCCTGGTAATTTTGTATTACATTTCTTGTAATGCATGTCTGCTGTCAACAAATTCTTATATCTTCTGTTTATCTGAAAAGTTATTCTTCCACTCTGCTTTTGAAGGGTATTGAATTTTCAGTTGAGTTTGTTCTTTCACCACTTTAAAGATACCTTCTGGCCTATATTGCTTCTGATGAGAAGTGGCCTTGGTTTGTATTGTTCCCTTGTTTCTTTTTTCTTTCGTTCCTTTCAAGATTTTATAGTTGTTGGTTTTCAGTAGTTTGATTATGATGTGACTAGGTAGTTCGTTGTATTATTTTACATGGAATTTGATTTGTAAATCCTTTTTTCACCTCCATCAAAGGTAGGATTATTGATTCATTATTTCTGCAAGTAGTTTTATTTTTTAATGCCTCATTTTGAACTCTCTTCTTTTAATTCTCCATTTGTACTTACGTTAGACCTTTTGAGGTTTCTGGCTCAAGAGACTGGATGCTCATGTCATTAATTAAGATTAAAATGCAGCAAGTTTACTTGTAATCTCAAAATATAGGTTGTTACATTTGGCAATTAAGGGGTCATTGGTGATCTTAGCCACAGATAGAGAATGAAAAGTGGAGTCTGAACAAGAAAAAAAGGGTTGAGGAGTAAATAGAAACTGGAGAAATGAAGAGGCTTACTTATGTTTCTGTGTTTGATGTTCCATAATTATGTTTGTAATCCAAAGTTTTATTTTTACTTTTTGGCCTTCATCCATAAAACGGCAAATCTCCCCTTCCCTCTTTTAAAGTGGTCCCCTGAAAAATATGAAACCATTTTGTTGACAGATTTCTAGAGAATAAATTGAATATAATAAAACTGCCGTGGCCTTTAAAAGAAAAAGAATATCTTAGCCTAAGGGAATTTATTATTTTTCTGACTGATGTGACTTGTGTTGAACCCTTTGACATTGGAATTCATTGGCATCTTTTTAATATTAAATGTAGCAGGAAAACGACAGTATTATACACCAATGACTATTTTGCCTTTTTTTTTTTTGAAGACAGGGTCTCCTCATCACCCAGGGGGAGTGCAAGGTGGCGAATCTCAGCCACTGCAACCTCCACCTCCCAGGTTGAAGTGATTCTCCTGCCCAGCCTTCTGGAGTAAGCTGGAATTAACCAGCAACAATGCCACCATGCCGGCAATTTGTGTTTTAGTAGAGATTGGGGTTTCAACTATGTTACTGGCTAGAACGGGTCTCAAACACTTTGACCCAGGTGATCCATGTGCCTTGGCCTCCCAAAGTGCGGGATTAGCAAGGCGTGAGCCACTGTGGCCTGTCCCCCATTTTGCCTTTACTGGTGATTGTATTGTTAGGAAGGCAAAAGACTTGAGGCCTCTATAATATAATATATTAATTTTATGTTTGTTTAAAGGAACACAAAACATTATTGAATAATCAATTATAACTCATTATAGCTTTTGTGAACATAATAACATTTCGGTAATATACATAAGGGACTTCATTTAAAGTAATATTTTAAGCTGGGCAGAATTTCATATGCAAAAATATTAATGTATCTAATAACTTCAAAACAAAAGTTTTTGCATTCAAAATTTCCATATAGTGTTTTGTGTGGTAAATATAGGCCACGCAAAAGCAAAATACAAACAAAGAAAAAAAAAAGCATTTAATTATGGATCGAGTTCTCCCTGGGGAGCCCATTTTTACTTCCTTTCATTAGATAATATTATAGTTAAGAATAAATGTAATATTGAAGGGTTTGTTACATTTACTGTACATAGTTGTTTTTTTTGTGTGTGTTTTTTTTTTTTTTTTTTTTTTGAGATGGAGTTTCACTCTTGTTGCCTAGACTGGAGTGCAATGGTGCAATCTTGGCTCACTGCAACTTCTGCCTCCTGGGTTCAAGCGATTCTCCTGCCTCAGCCTCCCAGGTAGCTGGGATTACAGGCACACACCACCACGCCCAGCTAATTTTATATTTTTAGTAGAGACGGGGTTTCTCCACGTTGGTCAGGCTGGTCTTGAACTCCTGACCTCAGGTGATCCACCCACCTCGGCTTTCCAAAGTGCTGGGATTACAGGCATAAGCCACTGCGCCCAGCCTGCATTAGTATTTTAGAATAAAGAATGAGGTTACATACTTAACGTTAAAGAAATCCCTTTGTAGTGACTTTACTCATGATTCCAAGATGAATGCAGTTTAGTACTTCTTGATTTTGGAGTATTTTAACCATAACGTTTCAGAATTAGGCAGGTGCTTCATAAAAAAATGCCTGGTTATTGCAGGTGGTTGTAGTGTTGGATTTGTTATTGAAATATTATCTTTCTTTTTTTTTCTTCCCAGTTCAAAGCAGTATTCAGCGATTTCAAGAGAAGTTTTTTATTTTTGCTTTGACACCTCAACAAGTTAGAGAGATATGCATATCCAGGTAAGAGGAATATTTGGAATGTATTTCTCATGAATATTGGTTTATTCACCTGTAGGGCTGCCATAACAAAATTTCACAGACTGAGAACAGTGTAAGCAACAGACTGTTATTTCTCAAAATGCTGGAGGCTTCTGTCCAAGATCAAGGTTTTGGCAGGTTTGATTTCTCCTGAAGCCTTTCTCCTTGGCTTGCACATCTCGGATGGCCTTTTCTCTGTAATAGTGCATCTCTGATGTGTTTCTTTTCTTGTAAGGACACAGTCATATTGGATTAGGGACCTACCCTGTGGCTTTATTTAACCTTAATTTCCTCCTTACAGGCCTTGTCTCCAAATACAGTCACATTGGGGGTTAAGACTTCAATATATGTTTGGGGATACACAATTCAGTCCGTAACAGTTGACCTGTTTCTTTTATGAAAGGGTAGTATACTTTGACTAAAGTCAGCCAAATATTAAGTAAATACTGTGTATTAGAAAAAATTTTAACCTTTGAATAAAACCTCAATGTCTTTTAGATTACTTTTTGTTACATTTGACAATAATTTTTTAAATGAAAAATTTATTCCTGGGCTGGACGTGGTGGCTCATGCCTGTAATCCTAGCACTTTGAGAGGTGACAGTATCACTTGAGCCCAGGAGTTCAGACCAGCTTGGGCAACATGGTGAAACCCTGTCTCTACAAGAAATACAGAAATTAACATCACCTACTCAGAAGGCTGAGGTGGGAGAATCATTTGAGCCTGGGAGGTCGAGGCTGCAGTGAGCTGTTGTGATCGTGCTGCAGCACTCCAGACTGGGCAACAAAGTGAGACCCCGACTGAAAAAAAAAAAAATTAGGTAAAACAATATAAAAAGAATTTATAATAGCCCAAAGACAGGGTGACCATAAGCTTTATCATTCCAAACTGGGGCATTTTTGAGAGTGAAAGTAAACATTACTAATAATTATTCTGAAATAAGAACATAAACTGAGGCAATTATGGGTAAAGTGAGCTGTATAGTCATCCTGACCAAAAAATTACTAGATATATGAAAAGTATTGGTAGACCCATTTGTAAAGAGCAGATGAACTAAGAGATGTTGGAAGAAAGAAAAGGAAATCTGTAGAATTTAATTTTCCAATTAAAAATGTTTTTTAAAAGGCCAGGCACGGTGGCTCATGCTTATAATCCCAGCACTTTGGGAAGCTGAGGTAGGTAGATTATCTGAGTTCAGGAGTTCAAGACCGGCCTGGCCAACATGACGAAACCCATCTCTACTAAAAATACAACAAATTAGCCAGGCGTAGTGGCGGGCACCTGTAATCCCTGCTACTCAGGAAGCTGAGGCAAGAGAATCACATTAACCTAGGAGGCAGAGGTTGCAGTGAGCCGAGATCACACCACTGCACTCCAGCCTAGGCAACAAGAGCGAAACTCTGTCTCAAAAAAATATATATATATGTATATACACACACACACACACACACACACACACACACACACACACACACACACCTTTAGTGTTAACAAAATATTATTTATATGACTCTTTAAAGTTGCATTCTTAAAAGATTCAGCATAATGAAACTAAGGCTTCTGGAGGTTAATGATTTTTTGGGACTGTAATGTTAAAAGCAGAACAAGGAATTGAGTAAATTCAAGTTGTTTACTTCCTTTTCAACTATTCATTAGAACACTCTTTGAGATGATAATAGGAGTTTTTCAAAAATAAGATTGTTTCAGTTAAGTAAGTTTGGGAAATTCTGTGCTTAATGACATAATTTTTTTTTTTTTTTGAGACAGAGTCTCGCCCTGTCATCCAGGCTGGAGTGAGTGTAGTAGCATGATCTCGGCTCATTGCAGCCTCTGCCTCCTGGGTTCAAGCGATTCTCCTGTCTCAGCCTCTTGAGTAGCTGTGACTACAGGCAGGCGCCACCATACCTGGCTAAATTTTGTGTTTTTAGTAGAGACGGGGTTTCGCCATGTTGGTCAGGGTGGTCTTGAACTCCTGGCCCCAAGTGATCCACCTGTCTCTTAAAGTGCTGGGATTACAGGCGTGAGCCACCATGCCCAGCATAAAAACTTTGCATTTTGTAGTAATTTTTATTTAGATAAAATTACAGAAATAGGACGTATATTCTTTATCCCAGTTTCCCTTAATATTAAAGCTTATATCACCATAGTACAGTGATCAAAACCAAGAAATCAACATTGGTACAGTACTATTAACTACAGACTTTATTCAGATTTCACCAGTTTTTTGGCCAACGAACGTCTTCTGTTCCTAGATACAATCCCAAATCACGTTTAATTGTTGAGTCATCCTACTCTACTTCAATCTGCTACAGTTTCTTAGTTTTGTTTTGTTTTGTCTTTCACAACTGGTCAGGTGTTTTGTAGACTCTTTCTCATTTGGGGATATGGCTGATACTTTTTCATGATTAGATGGAGGTTGTGCATTTTTGGCAAGAATACCTCAAGTTATGTGCCCTTCTCAGGGTATCATATCAGGCAACATAATACTGATATCTTATTTTTGGTGATGTTAACCTTGATCTCTTGGCTGATACCAGCTGCCAGGTATCTGCACTGTAAAGTTACTGTTTGTTCCTTTGTTAATGATAAATATTTTGCGTAGATAACTTTGAATCTAGGCACATAGTATTCTGTTTTTCCTCAAACTTTTGCAGATTAATTTAGTGTTCACTTGTGAATCTTGGCTTTAGCAGTTACTTTAGCAGAAACATTCTTGTGTTCCAGTGATGATTTTCAATTGTCCTTAATCTTTTTTACGGGGTTATTTTATTTTTACGAGGAGGAGCTGTCTTCTTTTCTTTCTTTCATTTATTGTTTTGTTTATTTTTTGTTTGTTTATTTTTTGAGACAAAGTCTCGCTCCATTGCGCAGACTGGAGTACAGTGGCACAATATGGGCTCACAGTAACCTCTGCCTCCCAGGTTGAAGCGATTCTTCACCATGCCTGACTAATTGTTGTATTTTTAGTAGAGAAGGGGTTTCACCATGTTGGTCAGACTGGTCTTGAACTCTTGACCTAGGTGATCCGCCCGCATCGGCCTCCCAAAGTGTTGGGATTACAAGTGTGAGCCACCGCACCCAGCCTTTTTTTTTTTTTTTTTTTTTTGAGACGGTATTGCTCTTGCCCAAACTGGAGTGCAGTGGTGGTGATCATGGCTTGTTGCACCCTTGACCTCCTGGGGTCAAACGATCCTCCCATCTCAGTTCCAGAAGAAGCTAGGACTACAGGTGCACAACACCACACCTGGCTAATTTTTATGTTTTTTGTAGGGATGAGGTCTCACTGTATTGCACAGGCTAGTCTCAGACACCTGTGCTCAAGTGAGCTTCCCTTCTCTGTCTCCCAAACTATTGGGTTTACAGGTGTGGGTTTACAGATGTGAGCCACCATTCCCAGCCCATTTATTCATTTATAACAGTGTGGACTCATGGGTGCTCTATGGGTTATATTCCAATGTTACAATAATTTATATTGCTCAAATTGTTCTTTGTCTATTAGAAGTTCTTTGAGGTTGGCTCCTATGCCCTATTGATATACCTCTCTCCCTGAAACCCACTTTGAGCACTCTTTAATTTCTTGCACCAAAAATGCTCCAGGCTTATCTTGTATTTTCTCTGCCACAACTGTGGAATTGATCAGTTCTCCAAGGAGCCCTGGTTTCTCTCATTAGACTTTATTTTATAACACTACTTTTCAGAAAAAGTGATTTATTTGTCTCTAGCATATTTTACATTCTGGATTCGGATGATGCTTCTCGTGTCATTTAACTACTTCTCTCCGCATGTTTCTCAAACTTTGCTGCATATTAGCATCAGCTGGGGAGATTTAGGAACTTCACATACCAAGGTTTTATCCCACATCAGTTAAATTAGAATCTCAAGATTGAACCCAAACATCAGGGGTTTTTAAAGTTTCCCAGGTTCTGGTATGCAGCCAACTTGAAAACCACAGCTGTGTTTCTAGCTCCTTCCCCTTTGCCTGTAGTGGTAGTGAGATCTAGACTAGAGGCTTGAATACATTCTTGTCTAAGTTTTTTCTTTCTGTTACATATTGCGAAGACTGAACATTGGATTCAGTTCTCTTCTTGGCTTTAGCGCTGCTCCTTCCATTTGGTGCTAGTATATTTTTAACCATGCTCTCTCAGTTCCTCACACTGGCTTCTTGTACCCATTTTCAGGAATCAATCTGGGATTCTCTTCTTGGTACTCTATGATAATATTCATTAATGTGTTTTATTATTTTTATATTGGTGGCTGCGAAATTACCAACACCTCCCTCCAGACACCTTTTTCAGTGCCTCTCCTTTGACCTACAAGGACATCAAGCACAACACATCTAAAATTGAACTGGCCTTCCATCAAACCTGCTTGTCTTTTGTTCTTTTATTCATTCATTCAGCACACATTTATTAACTGTCCACCATGGACCAGACAATATTCCAGGCACCAAAGATGCAAAGTTGAAAAACAAACTGGCCTCAAGGAGATTTTTGCTTAGTATATTTCCTTCTGCATTACTCATTTCATTAATGGCATTTGAATCTGCCTGGACAGAGGGCTCTTTGTGATAGGCCACTCTTCATTTACAACATCCTCTCAGTTTGCTGCACTTCATTGATTTTTTTTTTTTTTGAGACGGAGTCTCACGCTGTGGCCCAGGCTGGAGTGCAGTGTCGTGATCTTGGCTCACTGCAAGCTCCGCCTCCCAGGCTCACGCCATTCTCCTGCCGCGTAGCTGGGACTACAGGCACCTGCCACCACGCCTGGCTAATTTTTTGTATTTTTAGTAGAGACAGAGTTTCACCGTGTTAGCCAGGATGTTCTCAATCTCCTGACCTCGTGATCCACCGGCTTCACCGCGCCCGGCCCTTCATTGATTCTTTTATGTCTTTCTGAATATTTAAAACTTAGCAAGGCAACTCTGCCTTTGAGGGAGCTAGTATGGTCTTTAGAGTAATACTAAGTAGAGAGTGAATTCTGAGCCAACCACTTAGGTCTGTATGCCCCTAAACAGGTGACTAAACCTCACTTTTTCAGCATGTAAAATTGGAATAATGATCACCACCTCTCTGGGTGGTTTGGAAGATTGATGCTGTAACTTGCTCTGCCTCTTCTTGTCCTGGTGAGTAGCATGGCCATCTCTTCAGTTGCAGCATTCCAAAACCCGGATACCCTCCTAGAAACTTCCCTTCCTTTATCCTGCCTTCTCACATCTAGTCATTCATCAAGTCTTACCATTATTTTTTATTTGTTTGTTTTTGAGACGGAGTCTTTGCTCTGTGGCCCAGGCTGGAGTGCAGTGGCACGATCTCGGCTCACTGCAAGCTCCGCCTCCTGGGTTCTCGCCATTCTCCTGCCTCAGCCTCCCGAGTAGCTGGGACTACAGGCGCCTGCCACCATGCCCGGCTAATTTTTTGTATCTTTAGTAGAGACGAGGTTCCACCGTGTTAGCCAGGATGGTCTCGATCTCCTGACCCTGTGATCTGCCCGCCTCGGCCTCCCAAAGTGCTGGGATTACAGGCATGAGCCCATTCAGTTTTTTTCCCTTTGATGCTTTAAACACACTCTAATGGTACCTCATAAAGTCCACACTCCATTTGCCTGGCAGTTGTTTTCAGCATCTTGCTCTGCTTTTTTGTTTTGTTTTGTTTTGTTTTTAATCATCTTATCTCCTGTTACGCTTTTCTAACAACCTGTGCTCTGACTAGGCTTTCCCGTTTGTGTTTCCTAGGCTAACCGTAGTGTTCACATCTTTGCACTTTTGCCGTCTTCTTTCTCTCTACTCTGCCTGGCAAACCTCTTGAGCCATGTTTCAAGGGCCACTTCAGGTCATACGTCCCCTGTGGTGCCTTTCCAGATTTGCTTTAATGTTTCCTTTGTTTCTCACTTTGCCATGTACTTATTTTCTGTTAAGGCATCATTGCATTTATTTCGTTGCTTGCATTTGCAGCCTTCTTAATGAAAGCAGCATCTTTTACTCATTTTTATCATCTCAAAACCCATTACAGTACTTAGCATATAGTAAATGCTTCTTTTATATCTGATGAACCAATATGTAAAAGTTCCTAGAACAATGATGGGCAGAAAATGAATGTCAGAAAATGCCTTGGTCATTACTCATAATGTTTGTGAAGATATTTAGCACATTGTATTTTCCAGTTTTTGTTAATTTCCCTTGCCAGAATAAAGTATAACTCCTTAGTGAGCTGTTCAAAACCCTTTATGCTTCCATCCATCTTTCTAGGCTCATCTCTTGTCATTTCTCTTTCTTCACATCATATTTCCCAGCTAACAAGTTTCTGATCTGTATCTCTGGCCTTTCTATTTTGCTGGAAATTACTGTACTAGATACCCACAGTTACTCATGTTCCTAGTAGAGCCACTAAGCAGAAGTAGGCAGAACCACTGCTGAAAAAACTCTGTTTTCTAGTTAGATTGGACTAATTATGATAACGACCTTGAACTTTCAAGACAAAAATTTTCCCTTTTTCTATAGCACTTACTTTTCATAATGTACTGTACCACTTACCATATTTTATTTTACGTGTTGTATGTCTTACCTGCTTAGCATATAAATCCTTTGAAGCAAATACTGTGTTATGTTTATCTTTGAAGCTCCAGCGCCCAGAATATGAAATGTTTCTTGATTTGCATAAGTGGAGTGATATGGGTTGCTCAGAAGAGGTCAGTATTGTCAAGGATATGGGGATGTTTTGAATAGCCATTTGAGATAGCTGCTCTTGGTAAGAACAGTGGGAGCAGTGGAAACAGTCAGAGCAGCCAGCTGCTTCCATGTGTTGAGCACATCTTATATTTAGGCACTTGACATGTGTTGTTAGCATGTTTAATTGTCACATCAACTTGATGAGGTTGGTGCAGTAATTTTCCATCTTTAACAGATGTAGAAACTGACGCACAGAATGGTTAAGTGATTTGCACGATGTTGTACAGCTTGGGACTGTAGAATTTAAGGTGGTTGTCACTGCTGTGCTTTAATGCCTTCCAGTGGAGCTCGAGGATTGGGAACAGTGAAAAGACTGGCCCAGTTAGAGCACCATGAGGGCTCAGTGTACTCCAGTCTTCTCAAGAAAGGACTATACTCTAGTGATCTTCTCTCTGACAGAGTCCAAGATTTATGACAATGGCTGAGGATAATAACTCTTAAAACTGTAATGTGTATGCATGTCACCTGAGGATCTTGTTAACATGCAGATTCTAATTCTATAGGTCTAGGATGGGGCCTGAGAGTCTGCATTTCCAACAAGCTCCTAAGGAATAACAGTGCTGCTTCCCTGTGGACTCCATGTTGCGTGGCAAGAGTTTGGAGGGTTCAGTACGAAATATATTTTACATGGGACCATTAGATTCTCATCTAGAAATTGTAAGAGGTTCTGTATCTTTAATTGGATACGTAATTATGAAGTTGCATGGTATGGAGATGCTGAGACTCTAGGCACTAATTCTTTATCTTGGGTCTATATTAGTATCCCCCTAGTAACTATAAAAACTAATGCTTAGGCTGTACTTGACATCAATAAGAATATCCAGTGAATAGGTCTTTATATTTAAAAAAAAGTCTTCAGCTGGGCGCAGTGGCTCACATCTGTAATCCCAGCGCTTTGGGAGGCCGAGGCAGGCGGATCACAAGTTCAGGAGATCGAGACCATCCTGGCTAACACAGTGAAACCCTGTCTCTACTAAAAATACAAAAAAATTAGCTGGGCGTGGTGGCAGCCGTTGTAGTCCCAGCTACTCGGGAGGCTGAGGCAGGAGAATGGCGTGAACCTGGGAGGCGGAGCTTGCAGTGAGCTGAGATTGCACCACTGCACTCCAGCCTGGGCGACAGGGCGAGACTCTGTCTCAAGAAGAAAAGAAAAAAAAGTCTTCAAGTGATTAGAATGCTCTAAGCAAATAGATTTGTTGATTAAAACTCTCTGAACTTAGTCTGCTTCCTTGCATGTTACCAAGTTTGATGTTTATTGAAATAAATTTTGCATCATCAAAGTTCCTGTGCATTGAAACTACCTTAAAATTGCCATAAAGGCATGGCTAGAAGTTAAGCAAATCAGGTTTATCATCATTACAGTGTTTTGATTAAGGCTTGTATTATTGGCAGTCTATTGTTCACCTTTCAGGGAATAAGAAAAATACAAATAATGCTTTTCCTTTTTTTCCTCCTGGTGAGACTGTTCTGAGAATTCTTATTGTGCTTTTTTAACCCATTTTCTTTCTCTTTCCAACAGGGATTTTTTGCCAGGTGGTAGGAGAGATTATACAGTCCAAGTTCAGTTGAGGTGAGTTTGAAATTTTCTGTTATCTTAGTTTTATACTTGCTTACTATATGCATGTAGTTCTGAATTTTAAAACATGAGAATGTTTGAGCACGCTATTTAAGAATACTTTTTTCTTTTATTAATGCAGACTTTGCCTGGCAGAGACAAGTTGCCCTCAAGAAGATAACTATCCAAATAGTCTATGTATAAAAGTAAATGGGAAGCTATTTCCTTTGCCTGTAAGTTGCTTTTTATTCACCAGATTTGCATATAAGTTTAATATAAACACTGACAAGGCCTAGAAACAGTGACAACTGAATACGAGTGAACAGTTTTAGCATCTAGATTAAATACTATTTTCCACTAGAGTAACCCATGCCACCTTGGATAAATAATAAATGGCTTATTTCAGATCGGAAGGAGATGGAAAAGATGAGCCTGGAATATCTTTTTTTTTTTTTTTTTTTTAAAGAGACAGGGTTCTGCTATGTTCCCCAGGCTTGACTTGAACTTATGGGCTCCAGCAGTCCTCCCACCTCAGCGTCTTAAGTAGTGGGGACTACACTTGTGCACCACTGCTCCTGGCTAAAGCCTGGAGCATCTTACTTAAGAAATCAAGGATGCTGTGAAATACTCTTGGGATCATATCAAACAGCATGGTTGAAGGGAAGGACTTGGGCACTTTCATGTATAGGACAGCATGTGTGGGATGTCTAGATTAGCTGGGCCTGCCTGTGGATGGCTTGCGGAAAAGCAGAAGCTGCTGAGAGTGGCTAACTACAGAGATCAAGAATTCCCAGCTTGGGCCTTGATGATGCATTCACTTGTGGTGGGTGGGTGCAATGATAGTTGGTTGACAACACATTTAAGCAGTGAGAGAGTACATGGGCTTCAGCACCTAGGATGTATACAATGTAAATGCATACAGCCTGTCTCTGGCCTAATAGATGGCTTTTGACTGTTCAAATCCTGATAGTCAAGTCTTAAAATAATAAAATAAAAAACGTAGAACTGGACTATGTATTGGTTTCCATTTTGGATACATTACTAAATTGGTACCATTCCTTAAGAAGGCCAGCAAAACCATAATCAAAAAAATAGTACAACATGGCATGTTCGTCAAGCATTATAAAACTGGAGGTGTGTTTACTGTAAGTGAATCCCTAAGAGAGCAGTGACTCATGACTAGCCCCAGTTGTCATTTCACCAGAGCTGACACTCTGCAACTATTGAGGAAATGAGGAAGCTGTGTAATATCCCTGCTGAACACGAGACTGGGCTCTGGACTAAATATGTGAGCAGTACTCATGAGTAGCCAAGCAAGTCAGACAATATGATCTAGGACTCTGGGCTCTACAGAGCCAAGTGCTAAGAATTGAGCCCCAAAGTGAAGAAAGTCCATGACTGAAACTGACCGTGGTCTTGTAGACAGAGGCATCTGACTTCTCGTGGTTGTCAGGAGGCTCATTTGTCACATACACAGCCTGTGGACTTAGAGACCTGAGAAATACTTGTTTTGTGAATTTTGAAGGGCTTGAGCAACACTGCGTCACTGACTGACTCTTTATGAAAGATGCGTATGAGACTGAAATCCATTGAGACAGTCCTGGGAGTGAAGGGGAATTGCAGAGGCTGAGTAGATATGGTCAGGGAGGATTGCTTACATGGCCCATACATGATTCCCCAGGTGGGACATTTATTTTGTCAGGTTTCCGGCTACTAGCAACCAGATTCTCAGAAGCTATCTTCTTTTTTCCGCTCCCCTCCCACCCCCACCCAAGGTAAGAGTCTTGCTGTGTCACCCAGGCTGGAGTGCGGTGGCGCAATCTCAGCTCACTGCAACCTCTGCCTCCCAGGTTCAGGCAGTTCTCCAGCCTCAGCCTTCCGAGTAGCTGGGATTACAGGTGCCCACCACCACACCTGGCTGATTTTTGTAATTTTGGTAGAGGCAGGGTTTCACCATGTTGGCTGGCTGGTCTCGAACTCCTGACCTTGTGATCTGCCTGCCTCGGCCTCCCAAAGTGCTGGGATTACAGGCATGAGCCACCGTGCCTGGCCATTATCTTTTATTTGGCTGGTTTGCACAAAGATCTGAACCAAGGGAAGAAGCAGCCCTACTTAGAGCTGAAAGAAAATGTGGTACATATACACCATGGAATACTATGCAGCCATAAAAAAGGATGAGTTCATGTCCTTTGTAGGGACATGGATGCAACTGGAAACCATCATTCTCAGCAAACTATCGCAAGAACAGAAAACCAAACACCGCATGTTCTCACTCATAGGTGAGAATTGAACAGTGAGAACACTTGGACACAGGAAGGGGAACATCACACACCAGGGCCTGTTGTGGGGTAGCAGGAGCGGGAAGGGATAGCATTAGGAGATATACCTAATGTAAATGGATGACGAGTTAATGGGTGCAGCACACGAACGTGGCACATGTATACATATGTAACAAACCTGCACATTGTGCACATGTACCCTAGAATATAAAGTAAAATTTTAAAAATGTGAAAAAAATGAAATAAAAAAAAAAGATACTACATGTATGGCAAAGAAAGCCTGGCAAAACAGATTAAAACACATCCCTGTGCACCTGTCCCATGACCTTTTCATATCCATTTTTCTTTGCCCTGGATGTGCTAAGATTTCATTTTTTCTATTCTTTAATTGAAAAAAAAAGAATGCTCTCAGGTCTGTTGCCCAGTCTGGAGTGCATTAGTGTAGTCTCGGCTCACTCTGTACTCTTAGCCTCCTAGAGGCTCAAGCGATTCTCCCATCTCACTCTCCTTAGTAGCTGGGACTACAAGCATGCGCTGCCATGCCTGGCAAATTTTTGTATTTTTTGTAGAGACAGGGCTTCGCCATGTTTCCCAGGCTGATCTTGAACTCCTGGGCTCAAGCAATCCACCTGTGTTGGCCTCCCAAGGTGTTGGGATTACAGGTGTGAGCCACTGCGCCTGGCTCTTAAGATTTCTTTGACCTTTGACTCTCATTGCTATTTGCCCCTCCCATTATCTGTGATGAAAAATAAGGCAACGGAGGGCTTCTTGGTATCTTTGGACTCACCTTGAAGACTTACCCGGTATCATCATGTGACTGTGCCAGTGATGGGAGCTGCATCTGAATTGTGTGAGGTTGTGCCTAAACTCTGTGGCATTGCTCTGGAAAATATGGTGGCTACAGATGTGTAAACATAGAAGTTACCAGAATTTCTAGATGGACCAGTCATTGTCACATTTTGGGATGATACCTTTCTGTAGGTCTACAGCACCACTGAGGATGGCTTGGAGTTTGTTACTCTTCCAGTTCTTTTGAGGGAGAAGAAATTAGGCAGTTGAGTACTTCCTCTGGGGGCATTGTTACTTAATTACTGCTGATTTCTGCCCCAAAGCACCCAGTAACCCTTGATTACTTCTATTAGCCTATTTATGAACATATTGACTACTACACAAAACACCCTTTGTCTAATGAGTCTGACATGCCTGGAGCTAGGGGCCTGCAGCAGCTCCATGGGCAGTTGTGAAGGAGGAGAAGAAATGAAACATTGAGAGAACTGCAAAGACATATCTCAAAAACAGAAGGCAATGGGGAGGACTTGCCCAGACCCTTATAGGGCCATCCCAAAGAAAATCAAATGCCTGCCTTTCCCAAAGAGTCTTTTTACCCTAGCTCCGTAAAGTCCTGTAGAACAACTGACAGAAATTCACATGTGCATCTGATGGAAAACATCTTAAACCACCACTTGATCCACAATTGCTATTGATTGGGATAATGAAATATGGAGTCTTTTAATGTAAAACAAGATTCTGCAGTTTTTAAGAATTACATGAGTATGCTGCAGCCTCAGAAGAAGAAAGCTGCTGTGGCCCTATAGGAGTTATATTGAGCTCTTGCACCATGGAGAGCCTCAGGGACTTTGTTCCAGTTTTAAGAAGCATCAACAAACCACAAAAGAAGTTTGATAGGTGGTCCTTGCCAGTGATCCTGGTGTATTGAACCATGAATCCTGGAGGGAAAAGCTTGACACAGTCATGAATTGCCCATTAGAGCTCTGAATATGGTTGCATTTGTCTATGTCCTGGAGGAAGTCCTTATGTGTATGATCTTACGGTAACATCCAGTGTTTATGGACCCGTGGCAGTTGACCACTGTACTGCATGTACAAAGTAAACATAGGAATGGGAAATGGTATTACTTTGAAAATGGCAACGTGTCCCTAGACTGTTAAGGATCAAATAGTGATACAAGCAGCATATGTGCTTTTTAACCTACATCAAGATGCTGAGTTTTGCAAAACACCTTCATGCATTCATTTTCCAGGTTCCCTTGGTGCAAGGAAGACAGCAGCTCATAGTAGGGCTTGTGGGATGGGGACATGCAGTGTGGACAGACAAGAACCTGCTGCAGAGACCATCTCCCATCTTTGACTCCAAGGGCTGCCATTCTACAGACTGACAGCCAGATGAGAACATTCCATGTTTTTAATGGGCAGAAGAAAGAAAAAGGCCCTCTTTGCTTAGGAGTTATTTTAAGAAGCTGAATTATTTTTCTTCTAAACGATTTGTGAGAAATGTCTGTAAAACTTGTGTAGCTCTAAGGTTGAAGGAAGGAAGAAGAGTTGACAAGAATATTTCTTTGAAAGACCCAAAGAGTGTAGAGAGGATATGTGCTGTAATTCAGCTGGCAACAATCTCCAAGTAGTTCCTTTTGGTGCAGCCAGAAGACTTATCAGTACTGGCCCCCTTCACCTTATAAATTCTATTTCTGAGCTCATGGATTTATGTTTCCTGATGCTGTGTGTTAGTCACCCTGATGGCCTGCCTCACAGTGAATCAGGACTGACATAAACTCAACATTTCTTCTTTTAAAACACATACTTGTGTGCACTCACCCCAATTTGAAGCGGCACCTCCTTACCTGAGAAGTGATAATTTTGACATGTGAAAGAATAATGATTATAGTAGACTCAAAACTATCAAATATGTAAGTGTGTTTATAATAATTATACTAAAATAAGCCACTGGAGGTTGCACTAACACACTGCTCTGAAGATTAAGAAAGAGAATCATTTATTTCAAGGTGACCAGCTGTTGATTTGGTCAAGCTCTTTATGGAAACATTTTGGCTAATACAATCAAACGGGTAATAGAATTAGAAAATCATTATTCCACAATTCATAATCATATAATGGGTCTAGGTAGCTATCGTCAATGGATGCCAAAAGTTGACGGGGAACCTTATAGTGGAGGGATCAGGCTGACATCCCCTGAACTCCTGATCAGTCTTGACACTACTGAAAACAGGGCAAACAACCTTCTGTGCCTTATGATGTGGCACCATATGAAGTATGCAACATTTTCTGTGAAGTTTTTTGTTTCTAAAATTTTGACCCCAAGTTTAATCAAGCTTATACAACTAATTACTGGTTTTAAAAATATATGGGAGGTAGAGCAACAAATCTCATACTTGGAGGAAGCAAAATACCTAATCTAAAATGCGAAGTCATTCTTCAGGTCAAAAGTCCTGGTTTCTTCAGTAGAACAACAGCATTGGGGAAAAAGTGTGTTTGGAGACGGCAGGGGTTGTGTTTATAGAATAAAGGAGACTTCAGAGACATAACTGTGGTGTGGGGCTCTAGTTTTTAATTCTGATTCAAGCTGTAAAAGGACTATACTAAACTACATATGGAGAAAATAGAAAATATATCTGAGATTTGCTTTAAAATAATCTGGAGTGGGGGTTGGGTAAAGATTGTTCATGGGTAAGTAAATTACTGAACTGATAGATATATACGTGTTATACTTTTTTCTCTATTTTTGTATATGTTTAAAATTTTCAATAATAAAAGGATAAAAGGAAAATAAATTTTGAGGCACCTGGGAAATCTGAATCGAAAGACAAGGTATTAGGTGATTTTTAAAAACTGTGGTTATTTTTGTGGGGTTGTAATACTGTGGGTTTTAAAGTCTTATTAGAGATCCATGTTGAATATCTGGGTTAAATGGCATGTCTAGAATTTGAGTTTAATACTCAAGGGCAAAAAGAAATGTGTATGTTTGTGGCGTGTGTGTTTTAGGGCAGATTAGCTTTGGGGCCAAAAGCATTTGAAACAAGATTGGCAACATGTTGGTAATTATTGAACCTGGTTGGTGGGTCCCTGCTGTTTGTTCCTTTCTTGTGTATGTTTGAAAATTTCCATAAGGTTAAAAAGTAAATCTGTGTTAGAAGTATTCAAGTAGTAGTAATTAGAAAATTTGGAGGAAAATGTTAAAGTAGAATAATTGTGGACAACTTTTGTCACAGTTGCAAGTAGGGTAGGGTGTCATCAGAGCATGAAACATAAAAAATTATTTGAGTGTGTCACAGGACCATCACAAAGTCTTCTGCTGGTGCTGTCCAGCAGCCTTTGCTTAGAAAGCTTACAGATTTGCCCCACTGGTTCCCTGTCACATGAACTTGACTTTATTTTTGCTTTAAATATGGAAAATTGTTAGAAATATGTGTGAAGGCTAAACTTTATATTTTATAAAATTCCAACTATTAATATATTCTCAATAACCAGGAAATTGATGGTTGGGTGGGGGTGGTGCTGATGGTTAGAGGTAGAATACAGGTTATCAGATAACTCAGAATTACCAGTAAAGTCACACTACTCAAATGGGATATAGAATAGATTGAAAACGCTCTACACTGAGCGAGACTAAGATGATTCTGAGTTTGCTGACACTTCATTCTTACATGTGTGTTACTCTCCCTGCTTCTGTTGCCCTTTTCTACTGTGTCAGACTGTGTTATGTCTTAAATTCTAATTTCCAGAGTGCACATTTTAGTTCATGAGTTATTTTTATCCTCCTGACAGACCCTGTATCATTTTTATTTGGTTAACCTACTAGTGGACATACCAGCAGACAGAATTATCTTCCAGACCCAAAACAGGCAAGACAAAAGTTTCGTTCAGAATTAGCTAGATACTGGTATTGATATTCCTTGTACTTGTTACTCATTGAATCAACTTTCTGAGTCTTTTTAAGAGGACTTTTCTTAGGAGTTTTTTTTTTTTTTTTTTTTTCTGAGCAACTTTTTTTTTTTCCGCTTGAGCAGCTTGAGATGGGCATAACCTTCCTACACTCTCTCTCTCTCGCTCTCTCACACACACACACACTCACACACACTGTCTCTCTCTTTCATTTCCGTATTCTAGTGCAAGTTATTTAAGTTCTTCTCTTTGTCTTTTACTCCCCTGCTCAAACGTTTTTAATTATTTTCAAAAATTTTTTGCAAGTTATAGATTGCACATTACCATGTGGACTACCATTTAATAATTACTGTCCTGCCCCTTATGAGACAGTTCCCACGTTGTGGTAGACAGGGTGTGGTCCTCTTTGCCGTGTGATACTACCAGTACTAGTTTTCATTGTTCCTAAGGTGCATATTTTAGCATTGCTGAAATCCAGAAGTGTCTTAAAATTGCTGGTGACCAGGTGTCAGCTGTGATGTGTTATCATTGCCTACACTTGTACAACTTTGATGTTATTGCCATGGCGTGACTAGTTAGCTGTACTCCTGGCTTTTCAGTTAACAAATAATTTAAGGACATTTTGAGAAAGAAGCATGAATCCTGGCTGTTGTCTGAAAACTTTTCATTGATGGATTCTCATAAGATCCAGTTAATGGTGTCAGTGACTTGCAGAGAAATCTGAGACATTAGTGGAATGAAGTACAGTTTTAAAAGATACTTTTTTCTCTAAAATTCCTACTTGTGCATAGGAGAGTGTTATGTGGAAAAATGTATGGATTAATGATGGAGTGAAAAGTGATTCAGAAGATCCTTATGTCCAAAAGGGAATATGTTAATTCATTTTGCTTCCATTTCTTTGCTATATATACACATAGTATTTTCTCTTTCTCAATAGTATATAATTAAATTACATCAATGACATCCTAGTGTTAGTGAAATATGGTATCTACTTTTCAATATGTAGATTTTTTGCAGCTAAGACATTTTAATTTTCTAAAAAATACATTATTTTGGCTCTGAAAAATCAGAGTGAAGTCTTGTGGTAATTGGGAATTGGATACACTGCGAATCAGAAATGAGTATACTTGCTATTTAAAACAAATGATTGATGACTAGATAAAAGTAGATTAAAGCATAAATAGCAGTATTATCTGATAGCCATCAAGTTCATTTAATGACAGTTGAAATGCTGATTATCCTTGACCTGGGTTAAAAGATTACCATTTCTGTTCCACCCAGAGAAAATGCAGTGGAAAGTATTTTTATCACTCACCAAAGTTTAAAATGAAATTTGTTAGTTTGTTCTTTCTTTCCCCTCAATTCCCAGTTCGCTTTCTTTCTTTCCCACCCCAATATATGCGTGTATTTGAAATGGGGATTGCTAAGGATGAATCATTATGAAAAGTTGTGACTTTATCTGTAAAGCTTGGTGTCCCATAAAAAAGGAAAACTATTCATAGCCAGTGTGGCAAAATGTCAGCATCTTTGATTTTAATGATGGAACATGGATTTTTTTCCTACCTTTCTGGACTTGTGAAATATTTTGTAACTTTTTTTCAAAGATTATTTTCCTGTTTTGGGTTGATAATGATAATAAGGGCTGTATGATTTTAGGCTAAAATAAAATAGTGTAACCGCAATTGGGCAGGATCCTGTATCTATCTTGGAGAAAATGTTTAATCTTCCTGCAGATAATTTGAAATAATTTTTCTTTCTTATGGTTATAGGGCTACGCACCACCACCTAAAAATGGGATTGAACAGAAGCGCCCTGGACGCCCCTTGAATATTACATCTTTAGTTAGGTTATCTTCAGCTGTGCCAAACCAAATTTCCATTTCTTGGGCATCAGAAATTGGGAAGGTAAAAGCTCTCCGTTTTGGGTAGCAGGACAGTGACCCCACCCACTGTGTTTTTTCTTAAGCTGTTGGCTTCAGCTCTTTTTGTTTGTGGATTGTAATCTCTAAAAAGCAGTAATTTTCAGTTCAGAGGCGGCAGTATGGAGATTTTTTTTTTTTTTTTTTTTTTTTTTTTTT
>NW_016818934.1:3281583-3299872 GCF_001698545.2 Rhinopithecus bieti | reverse complement strand
TTTTGCATTTTTAGTAGAGACGGGGTTTCATCATGTTAGCCAGGATGGTCTCGATCTCCTGACCTCGTGATCCACCCGTCTCGGCCTCCCAAAGTGCTGGGATTACAGGCTTGAGCCACCGCGCCCGGCCAGTATGGAGATTCTTAAAGTTAAAAACTTTAATTCTGAGTTTTCTTGAATATTGTCTCTTTATTTTCCTGGAAAGAAAATATACATATTTATATTTCTTAAGGTAATGGTTTAACCACAATTGTATGTAATGTTGTGTTGAGTATTTTAATAAACTAGAAGCTTTGGATGATAGATATTTATGAAGAGGAACAAAGAAAGTTTTATCAGTTTGGGGGAGAAATGGTTAAATGTACACATGTTGTGATTAGAAATAATCTGTTCTAGCCTTTATATAAACAACTGATATTTCAGATAATCTGTGAACATTTGTATAAAAAGATTTATTTGGAATTATAATATTTTCTCTACACCTTCAAGTTGATGAACTTGACTTTCGGCTGATTTTTGGTGTTATAATGAATTATGTCAATTATGAGATACCAGTTAATACAACAAGGAATTTACATTTTAGAATTACTTGTTTATATAACTGAAATAATGAATGGAAAGGAGACTTCAGTTAATTTCTCACCATCAGCTTCAGTGTTAATATTACATGAAGCATCAATTTCAGTGTTCCTATTACATGTTCCTCAACAGAATAATAGTCCTGTTTTATGGATGGAGAAATTGAGGCATTATTTATAGCAAGAATTTTTTGTTTTACCACCAAGGTAATTGCAGAGCTGGGAGTAACTTTACAGACATTGGAACAAATGATTGTAGACATTGAAAACTTTTGCCATGTAATGGGGATAATACTCTTTCCTTATAATTAAAATGATTAATTGACCTAAAATTTACACCATAAGTTGGATATTTAGATATTTAAAAGAACATTAAAAGATACTTAAAATACTTGGTTTGGCAACTATTGAGAGTATTATGTTTATTGTAGAATCAATTGAATGAATATATTTAATAAAATGGGAAGATAGGGGTTTTTTTAGCATTTATGTGAAATTATATGTTATCTCTTCATAGCCCTATAAATAGCTAATGAAGGTTCCTTTGTGCCAGATCTAACAGGTATGGGATTGGACACTGTTGTTTTCTGGCATTGACTTTTTAATTTTTATCATATCTTCATGTGTCTTACATACTATAGTAGCTGCTGCTTGTCAGTAAAATACCCATTTGGGGTACAGGAGTTAATTTATCAAAGCTTTTCTCAGAAGAAAGCTGCTAACTGGTTCATTTGAGTGATTTACTCAAAGGCCATGTAGCAGGTGATCTCTTCTGCCAGAATTAGAACTTTGGAACTCTGGGTTTGCAGTGTTAATTCAGACCACTGGCATTTGAAATTTGTTTCTACAGTGGAACTCCTCTTTTAAGTGAAAATATGAGAGCCCCATTACATAAAGTCAATAAAAGCAGAATGATTTTGGTTAGCAAGATTCTGGTTAGTCATAGGAGGGTACATTTTCAGGGTGTCCCCTAAGGTACCAGGTTTGCTAAGTAAGAACCATAGTTTGGAAACCATTGACCCAACCTATGTTCCCATAGCAGCGAATGTTTTAAAGTGATAAATGATCAAGAAATATTTTTAAATGATTGAGCTTTTATTTTCGCTGAAATAGCCTGGTGAATTTTGTCCCCTTTGCAGTCATTGACCATTCCATGAAAGTTATTTTGAATATTATTTTTAGAAACCAGAGTTTCTTAAATAAGTATTTCATGTAAACAAAGAGAATATTATCTCTCATCTTTAATGCAGGGTTTTTTTTGTTTGTTTGTAGAATTACTCCATGTCTGTATATCTTGTACGGCAGCTTACATCAGCCATGTTATTACAGAGATTAAAAATGAAAGGTATTAGAAACCCTGATCATTCCAGAGCACTAAGTAAGTAACGTTTGTAAGACCAAGCATTTTAAAAAAAAAAAAGATTGAGCATATGAGATGCTTTAATGCTTTAAATATTGCTCACATCAATATATTATATATTTGTTAGCTTGTGTATATACTAATTTATATACATTACTGGTGAGTAAAATTGTAGACATTACCACATAGTAGTTTTTAATTATCAAAGGAAGTATAAGAATATTTTTATATTTTCTGTTTACAAATTTAGTAACTGTTGGAAACAAACAATAGTGCATAATAAAAACTGTGACGAATGTGTGTTGGAAAAGCTGGGGCTCGGGGTACTGCTGCATTCCAGCTTCCTCTCCTAATTGTTGTTTTGTTCTTAAGTCTTACACAGCTTTCTATTTTGAAAGTCTTACTTACCAGCAGTTTTACTTTTAAAAAGAAATTTTAAGAATTTAAACAAAGAATTTGCATGTTCATACTTATTTAACTTATATTGGGAGTGTGATTGGGTTTTCAATACATTAATATTTAACATTTTGTTTTAAGATGCTGTATGTTTCTATAATTCCATTTCTTTGTCACCCTTAATTTTTTTTAATTTTTTTTTTTTTCTCTTCTCTTTAAAGTTAAAGAAAAACTTACTGCAGATCCTGATAGTGAAATTGCTACAACTAGCCTTCGGGTATCCTTGATGTGCCCTGTAAGTAAAGCAACAAAACATTCTGGGGAATTTGACTTTTTATAAATGATTATCTTTCCTATAAAAGTAAGTGTGGGAATAAATGATATATTATGATAGAATTCTGAACTTTTGTCTTTTCCCATTAAGGAATCTTCATGATTAAGTCACAATTCTTTGTATTATTTGGGCATGCAAAGAATACAAAGAAGAGGGAAGATAGCTTTAGGCTTAGAATAATCTGTTATAATTAATGTTGTAGATAATACACAGCTATTAATAAAATATTTTAAGAGCTGACTCTTTTTATAAGAATATAAATGATACTGAAAAATAAAGTGACTAGGGCCTGATAAATGCTAATTGATGCTCTTGGTTTAGTGAGTTAGGATGTGTAGGATGTCCTTGTAATGGTCTTTTAAATTGCACAATAGGCCGGGTGCGATGACTCAAGCCTGTAATCCCAGCACTTTGGGAGGCCGAGACGGGCAGATCACGAGGTCAGGAGATCAAGACCATCCTGGGTAACCCGGTGAAACCCCGTCTCTACTATAAAATACAAAAAACTAGCCGGGCGAGGTGGCAAGCGCTTGTAGTCCCAGCTACTCGGGAGGCTGAGGCAGGAGAATGGCGTAAACCTGGGAGGCGGAGCTTGCAGTGAGCTGAGATCCGGCCACTGCATTCCAGGCTGGGCGACAGAGCGAGACTCTGTCTCAAAAAAAAAAAAAAAAATTGCACAATAATTTTTCTTTTATATCTCCTTACATAGAAAGTATGAGGGAGAAATCAGTTAGCAACTCTCACATCCTTCTGTTTACTTGCCACTGAGCTAAATGTGGGAGAAAATATTGAGGCTTGCTTAGAATGTTAATAATTCAGTTTGAAAAATAAAACCAACTCCCATAAAAATGGAGCAGATTCACTTACAGTTAAGCTGTTATACTACCAAGAGGAGATGGGAGGATCAGGAACATTGAATGAATTGGAGGGGAACCCTTTCCAGTTAAGAAGAACTTGGTGAGAAAAGTCATGAAATCAGGAATTTATAATGTAGTTTTGTGGGTGTTTGATTACTACCCACCATTTTGAGAAATGTACAGTTTTTTAAATGGGGAGAAATTGTGTCAGAAAGAAAAGAGAATAATTTGTTGAGTTTCTACTGTATGTTCTTTATTTAACTATCTTACCAAACCTGTGTGGAGGAGTTGTCTTCATTTTGTAGATGAAGAAACAGACTGAACGAGGTTGGCTAACCCAGATTACAGTTAGTGGTAGAACAAGGATAAAGATTCTAGTGCTCTGACATTCCTATTCTTTTTCCAATATACCATGCTGCCAGATTGGGCTAAAATATACATGTCCTGATTACAAGTACGTCTCTTTTATTCTGGAAAGTGGTATTTGCAAATCTTTTTTTGAGGCATCACTCTTTTAATCTTCATTAACTTAAAAATATGAGCTGGCCTTCATTGAAATAGAATTTTTTGATATCAGGATTGCTTGGATACTCAGAATGTGCTCTTATCAAATGCAGGGAAGAGGTGTGCAGTTCCAGTAGGGTAGGACCTGAAAGCCCTGAAGGTGGTGGCAGAGGCTCTAGGAGGCATGCGGAAGGACCCACGACTTCCTCTGAGCGCAAGTTCTATGCAAACCTTCAGGCTTGAGGTCTTTTCAGTGTCTTCAGGTTATTCTCTTTTTCTTCGCTCTCATGTTAAAATTAATAGTAGATTGAAAGAAGTGAAATTACCTTTTTGTTGGTTAAAAAAATGGTTGGATATTGACCATTTTTTATTATGTAACCCTAGTATATTCAGCAAACATTAATTGCCAGCTGTATTCCACATATAGTCACCATAAGGGGAGGAAACTCATGTCACCATTATGTTTTAGATGTCAAACTATTGTATCAGGAAGAAAGTCTTCTACACAACTTACCTAAGGAGTTTTACAGTTATGCAGTGCCATTTTCTTAGAATCTTTTAAATATTTTTCTTCATACAGACTGCCATTCTACATGAGAGCAACCAAAACCAAGTGCAATGGCCAAACATACTAACGGATTCTCAGGCTTTTTAAGTTTTTTTGAGACAGGGTCTCTGTCACCGTGCTGGAACGTAGTGGCATGATCACGGCTCACTGCAACTTCGACCTCCTGGGTTCCAGTGATCTTCCCATCTCATCCTCCTGAGTACCAGGGACTACCGCCACATACCACCACACCTGGCTAGTTTTGGTGTCTTTTGTAGAGATCTTTCACCATGTTGCCCAGGCTGGTCTCAAACTCCTGACCTCAAGTGATCTGCCCACCATGACCTCCCAAAGTGCTGGGATTACAGGCATAAGCCATCTCATGAGCCAAACTTTCAATAATAGTGAAAGCAGCGTATCAGAGAGGTTAGGATTCCTTCTGTGTAAGAATAGGGAGCAGTTCCTTTCAAACATTACCAATTTTAAGAAAATTAACTTTTCAGTTACTTGAAGAAATGAAGTAACAGATCAAATAGGTTTTTGAAATCTTGTTTTAAGTGTTTTTTTCTCTCTGCTCAGAAGTGACAACAGGTCTATTTGTGAGACTGTCTTTTGAGCTTTTCCTTGGGGTTCGTCGATCTTTTCAGAGCACTTTCTACGAAAAGAATGAATGGTACTCTTTGGGCTATAGTAGTAGTGTTAACATAAAGTTGGGTAGCTAAACTGTAATATGTGGTATATATTAATTAGAATACCAGACACAGGTGTGTTGATTAGATTTGGTGGATGGATGACAGAAGTTAGATGATGAAAGCAGTGTTTGAGAAAGAGTCAGTCCTATTATCAGTTGGAGAAAGCAGAATGGAGTCCAGCCGGCTAACAATGGAGATAACATGGGATCTGGTGCAGTAATGGGAAATGGAGAAGGAAAAAAATAAACCCCAGGCACTTGGATAAGAAGTGAACCCTGGGTTATTTGGCAAAAACAAGAGAAAATAATAATGTAGGGTTATAGAATAAATGTTTATTACATTTCACAGTATTTTCGTAAGGTGATTTGCAGTAGAAGTGAGTCTGAATAGTGGGAGCAAATTCTAAAACCTCTGTCTTTGGGACTAAAGGAAGGTAATGTCACAGTAGTTATTGAAGAGGATCTAATTGAGTGTGCATAATTATATTTCTGAACACAATATCTGAATTTTACATAGGAGTTTCACTTTGGTGATTTCAGCTAGTGATTTTCTCTCTGTCCTGCGGAGGTGGGCTAAGTAGCTGGGGAGAGAAAAGCAAGCTAGGTTTGATTTTATCTCTTGAGATTCTAATATGTTTTAAACAAAAAAGTCCTGCTGAAAATAGTTGGAAACCACCAGTTTGGGCCTTTTCAACTTAAAGACTCTTTTACTTTAGATTGGTAGTAATTAGTCTACAGTGAATAGAATTTGGATAATGCCAGCTTAACATTTTATAGGAAAAAAGTGTTGCATTACTTAGATGCCACGTCATTCATAAAAATAATAAATTTCAAAAAAGCACCTTCATCTGATTAAATTAGAATTAGAATTTATTTTGATGGCACATTAAGGTCCCTTTTAATAACATTCCATAGTCACTAGGAAATTGACAAAATTTTGCTAGCCAGTAACAAATGCCTTCTTAGGAAATGCTCATTAGTTCTTACAAGACAACTAGAGTAGGATTAAATTTAGGTTCAGCAACTTTTATAGTCCTGGATATTCTCATTTCTGTATGCTGTGGAAATTTTAAAGCTGTGACAGGAGAGATGGAAACGGCACAGAAGAAAACGACAAAAACAATCCCTAAACAGCGGTTTGCAAAATGTGGCCCATGGATACCTGAAGGTCCCTGACACTCTTTGAAGAGGACTACAAAGTTAAAACTTTTTATAATAATATTGACACATAATTTTGGCTTTTTGTGTTCTTTCTCTCTTATGAGCATAAAGTGATGTTTAATGTGAGTTACCTATAGATGATGATGATGTCATTGCTCTGATGGCTAATGGAATGTATACTTGTGTACTCTTGTCTTTTAAAAATATGTTTTAATTTCTAATATACAGATATTGATAACTATAGCCCACATACATAAAATGTCTTTGAGGTCTTAATTTTTTTTTCTTTCTCTTTTGTTCTTTTTTTTTTTTTTTGAGACGGAGTCTTGCTCTGTCTCCCAGGCTGAAGTGCAGTGGCACCATCTCAGCTCACTGCAACTTCCACCTCCCGGGTTTAAGCAGTTCTCCCTCAGCCTCCCAAGCTGGGATTACAGGCGCCTGCCACCATGCTCGGCTAAGTTTTGTATTGTTAGTAGAGACGGGGTTTCACCATGTTGGCCAGGCTGGTCTCGAACTTTTGACCTCGTGATCCACCCTCTTCGGCTTCCCAAAATGCTGGAATTACAGGCGTGAACCCCTGCGCCCGGCCGTTTTTGGTTTTTTTTGAGACAGAGTTTCGCTCTTGTCGCTCAGGCTGGAGTGCAGTGGCGTGATCTCAGCTTACTGCAACCTCTGCCTCCCAGGTTCAAGCAATTCTCCTGCCTCAGTCTCCTGAGTAGCTGGGATTACAGGGGCCCACCACCACGTCCAGCTAATTTTTGTATTTTTAGTAGAGATTGGGTTTCACCATGTTGACTGGGCTGGTATCGAGCTCCTGACCTCAGGTGATCCACCCGCCTCGGCCTACCACAGTGCTAGGATTACAGGGGTGAGCCACTGTGCCTGGCCAAGGTCTTATTTTTTTTTTTTTTTTTTTTTTTTTTTTTGAGATGGAGTCTTGCTCTGTCGCCCAAACTGGAGTGCAGTGGCCGGATCTCAGCTCACTGCAAGCTCCGCCTTTCAGGTTTACGCCATTCTCCTGCCTCAGCCTCCCAAGTAGCTGGGACTACAGGCGCCCGCTACCTTGCCCGGCTAGTTTTTTGTATTTTTTAGTAGAGACGGGGTTTCACCAGGTTAGCCAGGATGGTCTCGATCTCCTGACCTTGTGATCCGCCCGTCTCGGCCTCCCAAAGTGCTGGGATTACAGGCTTGACAAGGTCTTAATTTTTAAGAGTCTAAAGGGGTTTTGAAACCAAATGAGAACAGATAACTGTTAAAACCGTGGTAGGCTGAGTTAGAACGTTATTTTAAAGAAAAAATTATAAAAATTGACAAATAATACCTACTTTTAAATTATTCAAATACAGCCGAAAAGTAAAAATGATAATTTTAAATTTGCAAGGTCTATTCAGAAGTAACATTACTAGTAGCATGATAGATTTTTCTAGATTTAATTCTCTATATAATTATATGTATGTTTATTGGAAAATATATACTGTCGTATGGCTTGCTGTTTTTTAATTAACAGTGTATCTTAAGTATATTAGTATGTGTAGATTGGTCTTATTTAATCATTGTGGTCATTTTGTTGAATAGGTATAGTGTAATTTAATAACGAGTTTAGTGATTGAGTTGTTTCCACACAGTGATTGTGTAAAAAAGCCAACTCACTTACATTGGTGAAAACTTTCTAAATAACTAGCCAATGTTTATGTTGGTACTATTTAAAAAGAATAACATGTGATTTAAAAAAAGGATAATGGGAAAATCTGTTAAAGTTACTCATCTTATCATTGAAAGGATTTTAAAAACCTGTTATCTCATTGGGTGCTGAATAGGTATTTAGTCAACATTCATTTTAATAGAACAAAACTTAGCAAAAGAGGAAAAGGAGGGTAATTAAATTAAAAAACTAACACCATTTGTAATGTTATAAAACTGGGATGTCTCTGGGATGTGAGGATCATTTGTGATATAGCTCCATCAGCTGTGTCTCAGTGAGTGTGTGGTTTTAACCTTTTGTAGCTTCAGCATCTTCATTTCAGAAATAGAAATATAAATACCAGCTTTTCTGGAGTCATAGAGTTACGAAGATTTTATGAGATTTATTTAAAAGCCTTGGGCATACTGTAAGAGTCTAAGAAATAATTTGTTTTAAAGGCAGGAAAAATATAGAAATATGTATCATAAGAAGAGAAACTGCCTCAGGTTTTATTCCGACCTTTTTCTGTTCTAAGTGATGAGTTATATTGTGCCAAATACCTTGATCGAATCACAGAAATTTTGAGGATCCCTTTTAGAACTCTGGTTAGACACTTAGGTAGAGACAGTATAGCAGTGATGAGAGTGTGGACTCTGCAGGGCTGGAGCTTCCCAGGTCAGACCTGCTCTGCCATTTTCTAACTTTGTAGTGTTAGATTACTTAGCTTCTTTGTGCCTTAGTTTCCTTATTTATAAAATGGGGATGATAATGATACCATCCTTTTAGTATAATTGTTACGTAATTGTAAAAGTGTTTTTGAGATTAATGTGAAGTAGTCAACACTGTACCTTGCACGTAGGTGGAACTAGATAAACGTTACTTCTGTGTTGATGATTGAGCTAAATTGTTTTCTTTTTAAATTACCACATTACCAGGTGTTCATTTTAGAGGAATTAGAAATTACAGATGAACCAAAAGATAAAGAACATCCTAAAAAGCCTGCCTCTCAGGCAGAGCTAAGAATGTTTTAATTTTGCCATGAATTCTTTTAAACTTTATAGCATAAAAGAAGGTCCATCTTCTTCATTTCCTGTTTGTTCTTTTCCCCATTTCTGGTCCATCTCCATTCATTCTCCTATCTGGTCAACAAATACTGAGCACATACTATGAGCTAGTATTGTGCTAGGACAGTGGGATTCAGTGGTGAGCAGAGATCTAGACCATCTTTTTGGAGCTTAAGATCTAGTGGGAGAAATAAATTTTCAATCAAAATAGCAGGACTGGTTATAAATAGTGATATTTTCTGTAAGGGAAATATATGGGGAGGTTTGAAGGATTATGTAGGAAAACCTGATCTGACCAAATCTGGGTGTTGTGTACGTCTTGGTGCCAGTGGACCACTACTATTTGCAATATGAATTTAACAGCAGTAGAGTTAATCAAAAGTATATTAAAAAATTAACACTGTTGATTATATAAAAATAAATTTTCATAAATGAAAAATATATTTGCAGTTCATATTACACACATGGCTGGTTTCTTATCTAAAGAGTGCCTACAAATAGGTAAAAGATTAATAACTAAATGGGAAATGAGAAAAGGTTATAGGTAGAAAGTTCTTAGAAACACAAGTGACTCTTAGAAGTAAAAGAAGAGGCTCAACTACCACTTATAATAAGAGAAATGTAGTTCACAACTATAATGGGATATTTGTCACCTTCCAGATTGGCAGAGATCGAATAATTTAATAACACTATATTGGAAAGGTTGAGTGGAACAAAGCACGTTAATACACTTGTATACATAACCCAGTAGGTACTTTTTGTGGAAGATAATGTGTTAATGTGAGAAAAATTACAAATGTCCTTTTCTTTCCACCCAAAAGTTTCACTTCTAGAAATTATAAATATTATAAATATAGGAATCTTAGAAATACTCATTACAGCATTGTAGTGATAAAAGATTGGAAACAATTTAAATGTCAGTCATTAGTGTACTGGTTAAATAAATTATGATACCTTCATATAATGGTAGTTTTTTATATACCAATTTGTGTGCTGCAGTAGTCACCAAGTTATATGACAGAAGTGAGTTGGAAAACAGTGTGTATTGTATACTGTAATTCCTGGGAACATACTTTAAATACACACTTGGTTTATGCTTAGAACATCTATGGAAGGACATGCAAAAGATGGATAACAGTGGTTCTCTAAATAGGGAAACTGGGGACCAGGTAAGGAGGAGTCATATTTTCAGTGTATATGAATCTGGATTTACATGTTACCTGTTTTGAAAAAGTGAAATAGTTTTCCAAAATCATAGGGCAATCAATGAATAAAATATATTCTAATCTCCCTGGGAATACATTCTGGTTTGGATTTCTTTTTCATTTTTATCATCATCTTGTATGACATCTTCAGACTTTTACAACTGACCACTTTCCCTCTGAGCTCGTTCTCCTTTCTGAACTAGTTTTCCTTGTGTTTCCTGTCCCGTAGTTAGGAAAAATGAGACTGACAATCCCATGCCGTGCAGTGACTTGTACACATCTGCAGTGTTTTGATGCTGCCCTTTATCTACAAATGAATGAGAAGAAGCCCACCTGGATTTGTCCTGTGTGTGACAAAAAAGCTGCCTATGAAAGTCTAATATTAGATGGGTAAGCATATCCCTTTTAACAGCTGATATGGACTAATACAACAGCTGTTGGCAGTGCCTTTGTTCAGTACAACTTACTGAACTAAATTCTAAATAAATTCTACTCTAGTATAAATCCAGATATTTGTGTGTTTTCTGTCTTGTACATAATTACACTCAATCTTATTTTTTAAACTGTGGTTAGTGGCTTTTTTTTTTTTTGAGACAGAGTCTCTGTCGCCCAGGCTGGAGTGCCATGGCTTGATCTCGGCTCACTGCAAGCTCCGCCTGCCGGGTTCATGCCATTCTACTGCCTCAGCCTCCCAAGTAGCTGGGACTACAGGCGCCCGCCACACCAGGCTAAGTTTTGTATTTTTAGTAGAGATGGGGTTTCACCATAGTCTCGATCTCCTGACCTCATGATCCGCCTGCCTCAGCCTCCTAAAGTGCTGGGATTGCAGGCCTGAGCCACCGCACCCGGCTGGTTAGTGGCATTTTTATCTCTAGAATATGATTTGTGTTGAGGGCAATGTTTTTGCTTTCCAAGATTATATTTTATAAAACCTGCAGGAAATAGGGAAAAGTTTGCTTTGTGATGTCATTTTGCTTACCTAGAATTTCTTGAAGTAGCAATTAGGGTCTATGCAAAAAACCAGAGGAAGTGATAGGGTAAATACAGACACGTTATATAGCTCTTAAGTTCAAAACTGGAATTCATGCCCAGGTATTTCTGACTGGAGTCCAAACTCTAAGCATCATCTCTCATATCATATTGCATGTCAGAATTTGGAAAATGGCATGAACTAATTTTTAGTACCTTTTTTCAAATAATACTTTCTTAAAAATTGCACATGTCATCCATATACCATGTAAGATTTAGAAAATACAGTTAATGAAAAGATGAAAATAAAATTAGCAGGACCATCCTATGGTGATGACTTTGTTATTGACATATTAAAAAAGACTGAAATGATACTTTATGTAATGATTTATATTAATATATACATATGATTTTTACTCAATATATAGTGAAAAGTATCCTAGATTTTTAAAGATACTTGTGCAACTTGAAAACGTTTTAAGCCAGGCGCAGTGGTACATGCCTGTAGTTCCAGCTACACAGGAAAGTGAGGTGGGAGGATCACTTGAGCCCAGGAGTTCAAGGTGAGCCTGGGCAACATAGTGAGTTGCATCTCTAAAATAAACAACAAAAGTTTTACAAGAGTATTATCTGTGGAGAGGAATGGGGAATGAAGAGTGAATGGGACTTTAACATTCCTTTCTGAATGTTTTCGTTTGCTGAGTTTTTATTTTTAGCTTATTTTGAAAAAATTTCAACCCTACAGAGGTGTTGAAACAGTAGCACAAAGAACCTCCCATGTAACCTTGACCCAGAAGCTTCAGTTGTTAACATTCTACTGCAGTTGTTGTATCACTTTCTCCCTTAATATGTGTGCATATACACATTTTTGGTGTATGCATTTGCGAATGTAGAGAGAGATGATTATTACTATTTTTAGAATTCTTTTGAACCATTTGAGAGTTACATATGTCATGCCCCTTTGCACATTAATATTTTGTGATGTGTTTACTAAATTCTCGATATTCCGTATTTGTTTCTACTTTTTCAATTTAAAATTGCCCTGTGATGTTAACATTTTTGAAGATGGCATTTTGTATATATGTCTGTGGAGTTTTCTTCAAGTTCTTAGAAATATTCAAAGGGAATGTATAACTTTAAGACTTTTACTATTTATTATCAAGATGCCTCCCAGGAGGAGTAAGCTATTTTTCTCTCCTAGTAAATCATCTCACTCTCATGCCAACAGGCGTAACATCGTCCACTTCTCAGCTCTCTTATCAGCCTTACATATTAAATCTTACTTTAAAAATGTCTACTCTTGGGTGTGGTGGCTCACACGTGTCATCCTTCCCCTACCCCATTATCCTTTTTTCTCAAAGTTAAAGTTTATAAATTATTTTACTATATAGTAACCTTTGTCTGCTTGTGTTTGTTTTGCGTGCTGTGTTAGAGGCTGTTCTTACTGCCAGCCTCAGCTAGGAGGCTGCAGGTATCTACTAATCTCTAGCCATTGATACTCACTGAGTTACACAGGTGATGCTCAGTAAGTTGCTTAACTATTATGTCACCTGTTACAGATTTAAAACAGGACAAAGGGGGTGTAATAATTGTTGTAAAGTATAAAAGTATTGCATTACCAAAAGAAAAGGGGGTCAGCTAGCATTACTTACCTTTTCAAGGTAATGTGTGTTACTTTCTTATTTCCTCTTTAGGCAAAGCTGTTGATTACATGTGTGTACTTCTTAATTGTTTTTAGGCTTTTTATGGAAATTCTCAATGACTGTTCTGATGTGGATGAGATCAAATTCCAGGAAGATGGTTCTTGGTGTCCAATGAGACCGAAGAAAGAAGCTATGAAAGTATCCAGCCAACCGTGTACAAAAATAGAAAGTATGTGTAGAACAGCAGCAGAGAGCAAAGCAGTGAGACTCATGTAACATTATCATTAATCTTGGCCCCTAGAACTATACGTTTGGAATTCAGCTTGTTGACTCAATCTTTTGATTATATATAATTTCCCCCAAATGATTTTTATTCTTTCCTGAAGAAATGTGCTGAAGTTTATATTGTCTTATCAACTGTTTCATAGTATATTTTTCCTATGTAGAATAAAGGAAACATTCATCTAAAATCATTTTAAAATATGATGTTTGTTATAAAACGAAGTCACAAATGAATTTATGTGGACAGTTTTTCAGAATTGTTTTTAGAGTATCTGTAGGTGGAACCCTAAGTGGAGGTGAGGTTAGAGGGCTACATCATTGATTAATGGCCTTGGTGGTTTGGGGATGGTCACAGGTTAATTGCTCAGAAAGTAAACAAATTGTTTCCTTCCATTTCTTTGTGGGGAGGAATATTAACATTGCCTTGATTACCTAGAATGTGTACTTATCCATCAGCTGCCTGCATCTATCCACACTAAGTAGGGAAACTGAGGGCATTTTGAGTAATTGAAACCCACAAGTGAACTTAGAGTTTCTTTTTACCTAACAATCTCATTGAAACCCACACGTGAACTTAGAGTTTCTTTTTATCTAACAGTCTATTCACTGCATTTCAGTTTTGTTCTGATTACATTTGAAGTTCTAACAAACAGTGTAATGAATGGAGTAAGAAGAAAGGGGAAGAAAAGAATTTATGCCATTATTAATTATTCCTCTGTGATTGATACTGAACCTGAGTGCAGTGACCAAGATTTCTGTCGTCTTTGAGAAAAATGGGGAATGATTTAGTTGATAAATTTGTATTGCTTTTCCATTATCAACTATCTTTCATTTTTAACTAAATACATTACAGATAATAACATACTTTTCTATGAAAATGTGAGTTAACATGTGTGGTATGTGAGACTATCTTTGTGGGTAGTCTATGGACCTATGTGATCAGTAGATAATTCATAAGAAAAGTTTAAATGTCTGAGTAAATTAAGTGAGAGGTTTGGGTTTTTTCAACTTATCAAGGTGAAAGTTTTTATCAGTTCTGGCTTATGGTGAAAAGTTTGTACTTTCTTTGATATGATGAGCATGATTGCTAGAATGGAAATACCTGTTTCTGAGCTAACTGTGCCACATGTCTGTGAGAATACATAGCTGGTGAACTCACTCATTTTTGTCCCATGGCCTGAGACCAGTTCCCTAACTCTCCGTATCTTTCTGTAAAATGACTGCTGACCTGCAGAAACAGGATGAGCATTAGGAGCTGCACAAATCCTTCAGTGGTATTGGAGGCATAACTAAGAACATTCTGTCTGAATGAGACTTTGAGACTTCTGACCTTCTGTCAAGGAATAGTGCTCACCTGTCTCCCTAGGTGAACAACCATTTTACAGACAGAGGTCTGGAGTTAGGGAGTTGGTATCTGTCCATGGGTTGGAGTAGGTGGCTCCACTGGCTATGTGTTGTCAGGATATACTATACTGAATATACTAGACTCTACCCCTAGAGTTTATTTGTGTTATACCTTTGATTTTTTTTTCCTTTTGTTTCCTTACATGCAGGTTCAAGCGTCCTCAGTAAGCCTTGTTCAGTGACTGTAGCCAGTGAGGCAAGCAAGAAGAAAGTAGATGTTATTGATCTTACAATAGAAAGCTCTTCTGATGAAGAAGAAGACCCTCCTGCCAAAAGGAAATGCATCTTTATGTCAGAAACACAAAGCAGCCCAACCAAAGGGTTTGTTAATTTATAGTTCACTATTGTTCATTACACTCGCAACTAATTGCTCTTGGGGTAGATTTATAAATGTCTCTTTGGGAAATGGCGTAACTGTAGAAATCTATTTTAGTTTGCCTTTGTTGAGTTGGAATATTTTCAAGTAAGCACATTGTTTGTAGGAAGCACATTTTGATGGAGAAAATATTTACATCTTTGGAAAGTGAGCGTGTGAGGTATTTATTTCCTACCTGAGACTTTTTGTTATTTTCTTGAACCTGTTTGTAAGGAAATTTGGCATCTCAGACCAAATGAGAAAGTCTGGTGTAATGGAGTGTGGAACTGGGAATCTGACAAGTATGGATTCCAATTATGGCACACCATCGCTTACTTGTTCTGTGATCTTAGATGAAATACTTAATTTGATTGAGCCTCTTTTTTGTGTTCTGTTAAATGGAGCTAAATAATGCCTCTATTACAGGATTATTTTCAGATTTTAATGAGATGAAAGAAAGCCTCAGTGTCAGGCATGTGGTAACTTCTCAATAAAAATTGATTCCTTTCCCTTCTCACCCTCTCCAGGGCAAACTATGGATGGGTAAGATAGCATTCTACCTGAATTTTAGCATGGATTCTCTATAAGTTATCTGGCAGAAACCATTACTGACCTGCATTTAAAATCAGATTTGGGTATTTAGCAATAGTTGCTTTTTCAGAGAGGTTTTGGACCATACAAGGAGATAACAGGAGAGTTCTCCTGACCGTCCACGAACACATTCTTTCAGACTTGGGAGTGCTAGTGTCATCTTTTTAGCCTCTCGGTCCACTTTGTTTTCTAATAGCTTTACTGAGGTATAATTTACATAGCATAAAATGTACCCATCTTAAGTATGTAACTGCACAATTCAGCGATATTTTAGAAAATACATAGAGCTGTGCAATCATCACCATGATTCAGTAGTAGAATATTTTCAACACCCAAAAAAACTTTCTTCATGTTCTTTTGTAGTTTATTCCTATCTACACCCCAAATCTAGGCAGTCATTTTTTTTTCTCTCTAATGCCTGTTCTAGACATTTTATATAAAATGTCTCCTTTTGCAACATTGTTTATTTTTATAATTTTATGAATTAAACCTTTTCAGCTGTCTTCTTTACTGTTAAAATACTTAATATTTCCAGGCATATATTTACTTCTACCTATTTAATTAGAATGAGGTGGGGTTTTTGTGTGTGTGGAACAAAATGAGGAAGTGTTTCAAGTGGATTTTTTTCCTGTTGTGCCAATCATTTATTGCACCTTTGAGACAAATTGGCTGGTACCTCTATAATTTAAATAATACACAAAAAATGAAGATTTAATTGTGAAATGGTTACTGGGGTGGAGTATCAGGGGAATGAATGCTTAGATGTGATGTTTCTGGATTTTACTCTGTAATGATATCCTTTAGAATATAGTGGAAAAACATGAGTTGCAAATACTGTGGTTGGCTGAATTCGTGCCAGGTTGAGAGGTCATGCATAGTGATGCTGACTCATGAGTCGTTGTGATCTTGGAGCATGTCTCTGGTAGCATGCCACAAGGGTCTACCCTCTATCCTTTACCACATTTTTATCTATGTTTGATGAGTCCATGAAACAGGAGGGATGGCACATACACAGTGGGCGACAAAATCTGAAATGACCTCAGTATGCAGAGGAATAAGGATCGTTTACATCTGTGGTCAGCTACTATAGAGATAAATGTTAAGGTTTCTCATCTAGGCTGAAAAGAAAACAAAAACTAACATTGGTAAGTATAAGGTAGAAATTTGTAACTAAACCAGCAACACTTGAAGGTTTATTTTAGAAGTCTGTATAAAGTGCAGCTACCTAGTTCATTCCATGAAGCTGATGTAGCCCTTAATGCCCAACCTAGACATACATACACATTAATACTCACACGGAAGAACTCTTAAGAAACAGACTCACGTAGAAAGATAAATGAAAATTCTGAATTCAGTCTTAGGAAATCACTTAAGTATATATTAAAATGACATGTGACAAAGTAGTTTATCCTAGGAGTGCTTTAATATTAGGAAATACATTGATAAGATGTATCTTGTCATAAGGACAACTATGTAGTCATCTTCATGGATGTTGGAAAGGCCTTCAGTAAATTAATTGCCATTTCTGATAGAAACTCTTCAAATGTCAGGTTTCAATTAATGGTTTGAAGGGTTCACCACTAAAACCAATTTGTTCTTAGCATTAATAAAATAAGCATAGTGTTCAAGATCCATACCATGCCAGTTTTGTTCCATTTTAGGCTATACGACCCTCAGAGAATTTCAGTCAGTGCTGATCATTAAGAATGGTATTAACAAATAAGTATGGCCAGAGCAGGGGAACAGGAAGGTGAATAGTGGAATCTGGAGCAAGATGGATGACTGGGTCTTAAGGACTGAAGCTGTTAAACCAGGAGAAGAAATTATGTGACAGCCACCTTGTAGTTCTTAAAAGGGAGACATTGACTAGCTGGATTAAGTTTGTGCTTTATTACCAGATTTAGGTCCAGTGAACTAAAGATACATGGACAGACTTTCTGTTGGAGCTTTCTGAATACTAGGAAATTTAATCTTTTGTCCCGAAATCATATTTTCTGTTTTACAGTGGCTGCCACCTGCCACAGTGTCATAGTGGAGGCTCATGCTATGGTTATATCATCTCTGTGATTCCCTCCTACTCTTAGACCTTTGTGGCTTTGTTCTTGGTTGTCCTTTTCATATCCTTTCTTGTAGTTCAGTATCTAGAGTTTTTATGGTTTTCCTATGCTGTGTAAGTTTGTCAGAGGATTTTTTGGCCATCAAAGATAGTAAGCAAATGAGAAAGAATAGAGAATTAGAAATCAGGAAAACTTACTCTAATTTACGGCCCCAAAATTATGTGAACAGCTATTTTTTCATTTCTTTTTCTTTTTTTTTTTTTTTTTAATTTTTTTTAAGACAGGGTCTCAGTTTGTGACCCAGGCTAGAATGCTGTGATGTGATCGCAGCTCATTGCAGTCTTGACCTCCTGGGTTCAAGCGATCCTCCTGCCTCAGCCCTCCAAGTAGCTGGAACTACCACCCCCAGCTAATTTTTTTGTATTTTTTTTGTAAACATGGGGTTTCACCATGTTGCCCAGGCTGGTCTCGAACTCCTGAGCTCAAGCCATCCACTTGTCTTGGCCTCCCGAAGTGCTAGAATTACAAAGTGCGTAAGCCACCACGCCTGCCTGTAAGCAGCTATCTTTTTTTTTTTTTTTTTTTTTTTTTTTTTTTTTTTTTTTTTTTT
>NW_016818934.1:3257411-3281182 GCF_001698545.2 Rhinopithecus bieti | reverse complement strand
AAGCACCAAGAAGAAAGCAAAAGTATCTCACCTAGAGAGAATCATTGCCATTTTGATGGCAGTCCTATTCCCTTTCTCTGCATACCAACTGGAGTCTTTAAATGCAGTCTTATAATACCTGTCAGAAGAAACTTGTATGTTAATCTTAAGACATTTAGAAAACCTCTGATGTTTTTCCATATGAAAAGATAATTTTGCATATTATGCCCCTTCTGGAAAATGAGTGGTTGCTTTGCCTTAATAAGAAGGTATTCTAAAGACAGGAAACATAAAAAGGATAAATCGGTATGTCTGCAGATTAATAATCACTAGGAATTGGTAGCAAAATTGAATCTTTGTTATACTTTTATGCAAAAGTGGGAGCATACAGTGAACTTCAGGGTTATAAATAAAAATTGTCAACCTATTTTCAGACATCCAAGTCTGAGCCAAATGTGAGTTTCATGCAATTCTCTGATCCAGCATATAATCCAAAATACTAATATTTGCTATATAGCAGCATTCTAGCGATTCACTTTTGTGCTGTGATATTATGGATAAAGTTACAAATGTTTAAAATATAAATGTACACTTGCATAATGTATACACATATCTGTATGTGTTTACCAATCCTATGAAGAGGTAGTAACAAATTTTAGAAGCTTTAAATCTTTTTATTACCATATAGCATCACATTTTTACATCCATCATTTCACCATCCATAGCCATTTACATTTTTTCATGGAATCTGTTACTCATATCTGTTTTTTGCATAGGCTTTAGAATCGTTTTGTTTCTGAATGTGGTCCTTGTGAAGATTCTGATAACAAAAAACCTGCTACCAGTATGTAATTTGATAATCCTAATTAATGACTACTTTAAGCCATTCTATGTAAAGTTGAATTTGTATTAATGTTTGCAACATTCAGGTAATGGGAATTAACCAACGCTAAATAGTTAGCTTTTCATATGTTTGCTGAGGTTTTAGATGTTGATTTACTAATTTTTACCCCATTGGATTTTCACATTTCACATGTTTTGACAGTCAGCCTTTTGGTATTGCCTAAGTAAGGAGTAGCTATTTAATCATGTAAAGTTTCATGTTGCTAAGTGACAGGACACGTACAGTTATTAGGTGTTACTGTGACAGACAAGTGTATAGGGACATTCTCTTGACTCCTCTGTAGATGGAAGTCAAGGGGTCAGAGAAGGAAAGGGAGCTCTGTTATTGTTGTTACATGTAAGTCTATTTCAAGTTGAAGGGTCAATCAGGATCAAAATAAAAGAATCTCCAGTGTGAAATAGCAAAGGATGAGAAGGGGGAGTGGGAGAATGTTTCACGGTTTTCAGACCTCCAAAAAAGACAAGCTTTAGATACAATATAACTTATTTTATCTCCTCCCAAATTCTCTTTTTCCTCCAGAGTCTGCCTTTTCTAACATTCTTTTCTAACTTTCATTGTCTTTTTCTTGTACCAGAAAGTCTTTTAGTTTCTTTCAGTGGCAGAGAAAAAAAAAAACACGATAGGTTAAATGTACTTTTTTTTGAGACAGGGTCTTGCTCTGTTGTCCAGGCTAGAGTGCAGTGGAGCATTCATGGCTCACTGCAGCCTCTACCTCCTGCACTCAAGCAGTCTCAGCCTCAGCCTTCCAAGTAGCTAGGACCTTAGGCATGCTTCAGCACGTGTGGCTTTTTTTTTTTTTTTTTTTTTTTTTTTTTTGTAGATACAAGGTCTCCCTGTGTTGCCTAGTCTGGTCTCAAACTTCTGGCTCAAGCAATCCTCCTGCCTTGGCCTCCCAAAGTCCTGAGATTACAGGTGTGAACCGCCTTGCCTGGCTCTAAATGTGCTTTTAAGTAGAAACTTTTTAAATTAAATGAAACTTTATATATATTTGGTCTTCAAAAGCCTGCCTGTTAACATTTTAACAACAATAAGATATTAATACTTTGAGACAGCCAGAATAATCAGAGCCACTTCTTTAGTCCCCTCCCCAGCACTCATATATACTCCAGTCTCTCTCTCCTCCTTACCCACTGTGTTCTTCCTCCAATTTCTCGTAAAAACTCTTGTGTGTGAGAGGTGGTCTCATGTTATTTGAAAAACTTGTGATGATGTCCTGTTCTTCTCCTTTGATCCCTGTGAAGGACCACTGTTTTTAAACCTCCAAAAAAGACGAGCTTTAGATACAATATAACTTATTTTATCTGCTCCCAACTTCTCTTTTTCCTCCAGAGTGTGCCTTTTCTAACATAGCTCACATACTGCTTGTGGTTTTAGGTCTTCGAATAGCACTGGAGGCCAAGAAATCTCCGATTCTGACCTACAGACACGTGATTGAATTTTCTAAGATAACTTCCTTCTATCTTTATCTACCTCAGGAAAATGTATTTTCAAATACCAGGCTATGTTATTGCCTCAAGAATATTATATGTCATAAGCTTCCTAAATGGATCAGTTTTTAAAGATTTCTGAACTCTGACCTGTGTTATTTATTCACTTTTCTGAGACTAACATAGTTGCCCACTCAACCATATATGTATCCTCAAGATGACTGTTTTCCACATTGTAGTGATATCCATATTTAAGTGGTTTGACATTTAAATTGAGGTTATGAAATAGCTTGTCAGAGTACAAAGAATGTCACGCAATTTGTCATCATTTCTTATTACTGATATTTAATAATCAGCAATAACAGGAAAGGGAAATTATGCCCAGAGGTTATCCCAGTCTAGCTTTGTGACCATGGTTCTACTTTAAGTTTTTGAGACATTTTCTTCGTCTTCATAATGGTCTTTTCCAGCTACAGAATTCTGTATCTTCGTCATTAAGCTTACGGTAGTTGACTGGCAGTGCTTTGGGATACTAACCTTAATGTTTTACCCCTTGTTTGCAAGTTTCCCACCATCAACCATAAGACCAGTAACGATGCTCAGTTTCCTGCATACATTCAAGGATGTCTTTCTTGTGAAGTTGTAGTTGTTTACCCTGGGCTAAGAGAAAATGCAGGTTAAATAGAAAGAATGCAAAAAAATCTCTGTTTAAGCTTGAACTTTTTCAAAATATGTTTAGTTATACTGCTTCTTGAAATTATAAAGTAATTCTATAGTATATGTATATATTTTTATATAATACCAGTTGTGAAGTATTTATTACATATGTTTAATTTGTATTTTTGGTAGCATGAACAGCTAATTTTAAAATCATAAATTATCTTGGGATTTCACCTACCTGGTAGGTGGTATCTTGGTAGCCAGCATTTTTATTTCTGGATATTATATTTTAAATCCTGAATACTCATCCTCATTTCTGATTGTGGCCTATTGCCATCAAGTTGGCCGGCCGCAAGACTGGGTAATTTTGCTCAGATGATTCCCAGAAAAGATTGCAAATAATTAATACAATTCAAGTTAGACTTGAAGAAATTTGGGTTGTGCTATAGTAAGTAGCTTCACTTCTAAAGGTTCCCTGATTTAAATCAAACCTTAGGGATCTTCTATGTTAGTTTTACATTTATTTAAAGATAAAATCACTGGTACCCATATACTTATGACATACACATTAATAAAAGTGATGTCTGTTTCTGTTTGTGGATGAAAGTGTTATATCTCACTCCAGCACTGTACATTGTGTTTGAATGTCAACTTGCTCTTATGTCGCAGTTGCTGTTGAGAGCCAAGGTACGTTCATGTTAAAATGAAGACTATTGTGGGAGAGGAGAGGAGAGTGGAGTGCTGTGTAGTGAGTAGCTGCCATGTAGTCGTGCTGAAACTAGTGAACAAACGACTGAGAATGCCCAGTGGTGCAGCTCTTCTCTCCTGTGAACTAACAGCCAGATTGTTTGTAATTTCCCATGCTATTTAAAACAGGGTTCTCATGTATCAGCCATCTTCTGTAAGGGTGCCCAGTGTGACTTCGGTTGATCCTGCTGCTATTCCGCCTTCATTAACAGACTACTCAGTACCATTCCACCACACGCCAATATCAAGCATGTCATCAGATTTGCCAGGTATGTGGAGTGTTTTTGTTTTCTTTTGTTTTTTTTATCAGTTTATTATTTTTAATCTTAATCTGTAAAGCCAATATAGTTTTGAAATTTTCAATAGAAGTGCTAAGGAAATTTGAAGGCTTCATGTAAAGGTCTTACCTGTTTTATATACCACATCCAGTTGTTATTTTAACTACAGAGCAATCTATAGATTCCTGGTGATAAGAAATATAGTAGAATAGTAAATGTTAGAGATTTTATTCTCACTTTTGGAGAATTTGTACTTAGAGACTTTTTCTTCATTTACCTATTGTAGAACCTCACAGGTGAAGGGAGCATATTTTCTCATACTCTTCTTGATAGCTCATCAAAACTTCAGAATATACTGATGTTGTTTGGGGCTGATTTTTCCTATGAGCTGTGGATTTTATTCTTACAAAGATAGGGTCTACCATCTGTTTCCCTAAAGCAGGGCTTAATACTTGGGATATCTTTTATATGTACAGTAGTTTCCCCTTATCCATGGGGGATAAGTTCCAGGACCCTCAGTAAATATCTGAAACCACAGATATTACAGAACCCTATATATACTGTTCTTTTCTATAAAGATATATTCATGATAAAGTTGAATTTTTAAATTAGGCATAGTAAGAGATGAACAGCAATAACTAATAAAATAGAACAATTATAACAATATGCTAGCATCACTACTCTTGCACTTTGTTGCCATTATTAAGTTAAAATAAGGGTTACTTGAACACAAGCACTGTGTACTGAGATAGTTAATCTGATAACTTAGATGGCTACTGAGTGACAAAGCTGGGAGCCACTGGACAGAGGAATAGTTCATGTCCTGGGTGGGATGGAGCATGATGAAGCCAGAACAGCATGAGATTTCATCAGACTATTCAGAGCAGTGTGTAATTTAAAACCTATGAATTGTTTATTTCTGGAATTTTCCATGTGATACTTTATGATTGCAGTTGACCACAGGTAACTGCAATCACAGAAGGCAAAACATAAGGGGGAATCTACTGTAAAATATCAAGGTTGCTTGAATTACCTTAGTATCAGGACTTCTGCAACCAAGGCCGTATTACAAAATTTAAACTTCCCTCCTTTACTCTTCTTCCCTCTCTCCATAGCCATTGCTTTTGCAGACATTTCTGTCAGTTATATTTGAGCAAGTTAGAACCAGTACATTCATGACTTCCCTTCTCTCAGAAGGCCCTTTTAGTGGAATACAATTCTCTCCTGTTACTAATTTTCTTCTCTAGATTTATGAAGTTAATTTTGACCTATGATTTATTTTTTTTCTCCCCTTAGTGAGGTCTTTATTTTTAAGCACAATGCTTATCCTCTTGGTGAAAATTTGTGTTACTGAAAACAATTGATGATTGGCTCAGTATGATTTTGCTTCTTGAAATTTGTTTAGATTATGTGAATAAAATTTAGTGGAAAAGAATAGACATTTTATAGTACCCATCGGAAAAAATGGCTTTTAAAGTTATTTTTTGCTTCTTAAATATATTTACTCCATATGTAATTTGGGAGTTGGTATTTTAAGAAGTTCTTTGTAGACCCAGCTAGCACAAATTGTAAAGTATTTGTAAAGTATATACAAAGTCTGATGCTAAGGTACATGTGAGGTTTCATGTCAGGGACAAAGATGGAAATGCAGAGATTCGTAATTCCTAACTGCCTTTTATGGCTGTAACATTGGCTAGTTGGAAGAGTGTCTACATGTCATCTCAGTATGTGTTATAAGCAAGCATTCCGAAAGGATTTGTTTCCTAAAGACCTTGAATTAAAAATTAATCCTGAAAAAAGATAATGAGCATTTCTGTTCATTAAAGAGATCCTACCGTTTAGCAATAGTATAGACACACTTTACAAATCACTTGCCTTGTTAGTTTTGCAGTTCTGTGAACCTAGATGAATTTTAATTGGGGAAATTTACATTATTCAAAATTGGGCATAAAGTAAGACTTTATTTCTTTTAGGAATGTGAAACTTGAGAAAATGCAGTAAAATATGTCTAAACTGGGTATTTGGTAAAAATGCGTTTCAAGACTGGTATTGAGCAAACAAGACTAATATCCAAGGCTGATATTTAGCCAATATTAACAATTATGGTGATACTGGTTGTTATTATTGAAAAGCTTTCTTACCAATTGATAACTGAATAGAATAGGATCTATTGTTCTTTAGAAGAATTGCTAGTTTATCATCATGTATTAATTATGTAGCAGTTACTATATCTAAATAGTTTAGTTTTACTTTGATTTTATTGTTAATGTGCTCTTTTGTGATTAGTAATTTGGTTTTATTTTATGCATAATTTTATGTAATTAGTCATACTGTGAAGAATTTTAGTATTGATAAACTTAATAATTTATAATAAAATATTAAATAGAACACCAAGAATGGAGAGATAACAAAGTTTTAATACATTTCTTAACATTCCTTTTAAACATAAACATGAATCTTCTGAATCTGCAGGAGAACAAAGAAGAAATGATATTAATAATGAACTGAAGCTTGGAACATCTTCTGATACTGTGCAACAGTGAATACAAAATAAAACAAATAATTTGTATTTATGGAGTGGAAAACAGCTTGATTATTTCAAGGAAAAATATGACTGCCTTATTATTGCTAGTACCATATTGTCAGGTGCGAATGGTGCTCAAAAGTTGTATCATTAAAATTTGAAAGTGCTAAACATTTACGTATTTAATCATGTAGCAGTTATGTTTTGTTAAAGTTTATGACTCAAGGAAAATGTGTTGTCATCAATAAGGGAAAAAGTCTAATGAGTCAATTTCACAGTGAAACACTTAAAATTTTAAAATTAAAATTTTATCAGTGTTAATAAAATAGTGTTAACACTACCTGCTTTTTAGTTAAAAGTGATTGACCATTTTCAACCATGAAATACTTAGGAGGGCATAAAAATGTATCAATATGACATGCTGCAATTGAAACTTACGGTGAAATAAGAACTGCATTTTGCTAATAAACTTATGAAACAAGGCAGTAACATTTTAATCACTACTGATGAAACTTTATTTCATATAAAAGTTTTAATATTCTGCTTAAAATGTAAAATGCAAGAAGACTTAGATGATTTCGTTTTTTTGTTAGGAAGAATAGCATCTAAAATACTATACCAAACTTCACTGTTAGTACTTGAGAAAAAAATGGTTTCAGTGAGAGAAATATTTACATTAAACAGATTTTATATAGACAGCACCCTTGTAATGCTTGGTAAACAATCTAGAATTCCAACCAAAATTTTAGAAAAATTTCTAGGTATTTTATTACGGTGTTGTATAAGTCACCACATTCAATTTTCCGTGGATGAGGTATCAAGATACAGATAAGTAAATCTCTTAATTCTTTTCTAAATAAACTTTATATTTACTGCACACATGAAATCATCAAAGAGAATTACAGTACATCTGAAGAACTGGAATGGAAATAATGAAAATAGGATCCTCAGTGAGCTTCAATTTTTAATTTCAATTAAAATAAATACACAGGCTTGATATGATTTTCAAACTGTTTTATATCAAGCTTGCATATTTATTTTAACTGAAATTATGAAATGGAAATAGTTGAACGTCTAGAAAATGAGCATTTTTGAGTGGTTTGGCGTCGGTACACAATATTCCAACACCATCGTCAATACTTCAGTGTTATAAAAAGGTTTCAGTTACATGAACTGAGAGATACAACAAATATTAAAGGTGATTGAATGTATGAAACTGAAAAACTATAAAAGGTAGAAGCTATTATAAATATGAGGAAAACCGAAAACTAAAAGATAGAAGGTACTGTAAAAGAAAATGGTTATACCATTTGAAGCAGAACAAAATAAATAACATTCCAATAAACTTTTTTTACTTAATAATAGAAATTGAAAATGTAAAACTCTGAAGGTATTACAAGGGCTAGACAAATTTTGAGTTCTTTGGCAGAAGGAGAGAGATGATTTACTGAATAGTATCAATATGAAGACAAAGTCTGCTTATTGAGATATCTCACCTATTATTTTAATAGAGAAGTCATTGAAAAAGTTTGTTGTAATTCTCTTTGGTTTAGTATTGGCTCAAACCATCGTATCATAAAGCTAGTGACAGACATATGAAATGAAAACCTACAGCAAGCTGGGTGCGGTGGCTTGTGTCTGTAATCCCAGTACTTGGTGAGGCTGAGATGGGAGGATCGCTTGAGCTCTGGAGTTCAAAATCAACCTGGGCAGCATAGTGAGACCCTCTCTCTAAAAACAACAAAAAAAAAATAGTAATAATAATTAGCTGAACATGGTCACACACGCCTGTAGCCCCTACTTTTTGTGAGGCTGAGGCCAGGAGGTAACAGCTGCAGTGACCTATGATTGTACCTCTGCATCCCAGCCTGGGCAACAGAGCAGACTCAGTGTCTCCCGAAAAAGAAAAAAAAAAAAATCCGTAGCAACAATTTTCAGAAAGGCTTTAGAAATCATTGGAATGATTTCTTTCAAATGATTGGTGCTATAGCTTGTATCATTTGATAAGCATTTTTGTAATACCATTATTTGGAAATTATAAGATAATATATTTAAATTTTTTGAGTTATAAATTCATACTGGTTAGTAAATATTTTAAATGTCCCCACTGATATTGTCTATTTTGCATAAAAGCATAATGTCAGACTTTCTCTGTGTGGTGATTATATTCAGAGTGTCTCTGAATGCCAGCATAAAAATCGTGGAATTGAATAGAAATTGGCCTGTCTTAATGACGTATGGTTTCTTTTTTAAAGTTTTGAAATAATTAAAGAGAATTTAGTCACACAGGGAGGTCTAGGTGAACAGACATTGAAGTTTATTACTAGACTTTTCAGACCTAAAAATTGTATTTATTATTATTATTTGAATATGTCAGAATTATATTACTGGACAATCTTTTACACATTCCTCTTTCTAAAACCTCATTGAACAATTACAGTTCTGTGGTTCAGAAAATTACGTTAGCTCAGAACCCAGTAACCCTTGATAACCGTGTTAGCGCAGCAATTCCTGAGTGTGTGCTTTGTGCAGAGCGTTGGACTATGTACTGCTCTTGATGTGGGGACCGCTGGGACAGAGAGCTATCATTGAAATAGACATCTGTTTAAGAAGTGATACTTAGATGAACCTCTGTATTTCTGAAAAATAAATGTGAAATATCTTAAGAGCTTAAGTATGTTTTTTTTTTTCTTTTTTTAAAGGTTCAAATCCAGATCATTAGCTCATCATTTTTATTGCTTCTCATTCTCTTAAGTGGCAAAGGGGGAAACATTTGTTTTGACTAGTCCTTCTCTGAAAAGTTTTGTACTTCTTTGAGTCTCTGGGAGCTAGTTTTTTTTTTTTTTTTTTTTTTTTTAATCAGAGAATATATTCATCTTTGGGTTTTAAACACTTCAAATGTCACTAATCATGGTATAGAACTTCCCTGTGGCAGAGTGGTAAGCACTTACCACAAATGTTTTGTGATTTGTGATAAAAATGATTTAGGGAAATAATTCTGGTCTCCTAAAATATGAGACAACTATTAACAAAGCATTTTTGTTTTAGGTTTGGATTTTCTTTCCCTTATTCCAGTTGATCCCCAGGTATGTATCCTGAATTTAAGCAACTAATTTGTATTTGATTGTTGGTTATGTCATACTAACTAAAAATGACCAGTTGCATAAAATCAGGACAGTCAACTCTGAATTACTTACATTGATGGAAAGGAAGTACTGTGCAAATATTTCACAGTTTATTTGAAGGAATAAAGTTGTTTCAGTTTATGATTTTGGTCTTTAATATCTAAATTTTAAATTCTGTTTTATTTAGCTTAATCAGTTGGCATCTCTTACAAGCATTTGAATGATTAGAATGAATGGAAACAGTTCTGGGTGGCTGCAAGTTAAAATTTTACAAATACAGTTTTATTTTTTAGCTAAAACATTCTGTACATAGAAAATCAACAGCTAAACCTGATTAGACAGACTTGACTCATTAGCTTGATTCTTCATTGTTTTTAAGGATATTCAAATTTGGACTTTGGGGAGGCCCCAGTTTAAAGTTGCTATATGTCAATCATCCCTGTTTTCTCTGTCGAAGATGAGAAACCCTAGTAGCCCAGAGTCCCAACATGAAGACCTTACAGTGAGCATGGATTGCACAGACAGACTTATAGCAGAGGCAGAGCAGAGGAGGAGAGGTCCTGTATCAGCCTCCTGTTTCAGTACTCTATCAGATTACATGAACAGCACCAGAAATTTATGTGCAGACTGAGGAATTTCTTGTCATTCAGTGTTGACCTCCTTCTGGCAGTATATATAACAGAGGTACCTAGCAAAGGTATCTGTGTATTTTTCTAGGAAATGGATTCTTCAGATGTAAGGATTGCTAATTTTTATGTGACCAGTTCTTTTACAAAAAATTATCTTGGAACCTAGAGGTTTTTATTTCATAGCTCTATTTTGTATATTTAGCAGTGGTCTAACTTATTTGGTGAGTCCGTAGTAGAAGGGTGAGGTGGGGCCTTCAGTTTGCCATAGAATCCTTAGGTTTTACTACTTGACCTCCTTATTATCCCTTAATTCTTGTCATTGTATCTACAATAAGGGATGCAGGGTTAGAACTTAAGTGGCTGCAGTCTGAATACTTCTAAGAATTCAATGCAGAGCCTGTTGATGGCAGGACTGTAGCATCTAGGACTACTTTCATAAATGAGTATCTTTTCTTGAGGCAATCAAAACTGCCTGAGAGGTAGCAGGAATAAAATGTAAGTTTCTTGGCTTGATTCTAGATTTACCCCCCAATTTTAATGGAAAGTTAGAAATTGATTTGATTTTAGAAAAGAGTTTTAATACCTGACAATTCAACTATCTTTAGAGCTTCTTGGAAGCTCTTTAAGAACTATTCTTCTCCCTGTAACTAATGTCCCTTGACTCTGTGTGTGGCATTCATTTTATTGATGAACCAAAACAGTTATCTATCCAAAGCGTTGAATAACTTGTTCTTTTGAAGGGTAGTCTGAATTTTACTTGTTGTCGTCCCTCTGACTGGCAACTTAAACCTGGGACTATTGTTTCTGTTTTATTCACCAGCCTTGGAAATCATGTAGTCTAAACAACTTGACTTTTAAATTCCTCTTCCGTAATCCAGTGTCTCTAATGATAAGCTGCATAATCTTGAGAATGGGGAATGTGAGTCAGATATCCTTACTGATCTTTCATACAGTTGAACTAATGACAAACTTAAAACATCTCTTGCAGGATATCACTAAGACCTCTTGTTTTGCTAAAGTCAGTGCAGTCATTTCTCACATAAAATATTCTATACTGATATAATGCTTTTGGCTCATCTCTCTTCACTCCTCTGTTAATATTAGAGTAGTACACTCAGGTTTGTACTTGTTTGGATCAGTGATGGGATCAGTAACCAGGATTGTAAGGGAACTTGTGAAATATGAGCACTAGGAAAGGGGTGTTAAACAGGCATCATGAGAAGATTAGATTAGATCTTCTTTAACATTTATTGCAAAACTTTGTGATTACCTGAGATAATTTTCTGTCCTGAGGATCCTGTGATAGTTAGCTACCGTCTAGTCTGTGTTTTAGAATGAATGTTGTAATTCTGATGACACAGGTATTTTATGTTTATGTACAAAGGAGTCCAACGCCATCATTCAGCTGGTCAGCCTTAACCTTCATAAAGGGTCTGTTTGATACTTAATTCACACCGGGAAAGGCTAACAAATACTTTTTAAAATGTTATTAAGCAAAAATGCCGGTGTAAGCTCAACAGTTCTTTCAAAATTGACACCCAACTAAATACAGTTAGGTAACAAATTCTTTCTGAGATTAAGTATGGGTTGTCATTGGAGGGCCAATATTTAGTATTAAATGACTTCAGTTATTGTTGACATTATACTTTTACCTTTGTATGCGGTCAGCAAACAAGTTCCTCAAGTTTAGAGAGAATCAGGAATATATGCTGCATTCTCTAAATAATGTAAAATAGCTGAATTCATGCCACCTTCCACCCAAAGATGTGAAGTTTTGAGCAATTTTTAAATCCCAGCGGGATTTAAATATGTGAATATTGCTTGTGCATTTCTAATAATTTGTAGTCTCTTTATTTAAAATCAAGTAGCCTCTTCCTCATTGGCATCATTGTTTGTTTCAAGCAGTACTGTCCTCCTATGTTTTTGGATAGTCTCACCTCACCCTTAACAGCAAGCAGTACGTCTGTCACCACCACCAGCTCCCATGAAAGCAGTACTCACGTTAGTTCATCCAGCAGCAGGAGTGAGACAGGGGTCATAACCAGCAGTGGAAGTAACATTCCTGACATCATCTCATTGGACTAAAGGAGGACTCACTTGATTCTGGGAATCATTCATCAGAACTGCTTTTTCTTGGATCTCTAGTCTGTGGAAACTTTTTTTTTTTTTTTTTTTAACAATTTGGTATTTATTGAAAGTCAAATGGATTCTTTTGCTTTCTGAGAGGTGAACACAGAAGACTGCAACAAGAACCAAATGACATGCAAGGATTTTTCTTAATTATGCTGTACTCTCAGCATCAGATACATTCAGCCATAACTGTATCTTCCTGAGAGATGGATTTCACTTTCATACGTTAATGGATGGAGTCTACAAATCAATGAAAAAAGTTTTGTTAAAGAGCAATAAAATTATGTAAATATTCAAGTAACCTTTTTTCTAATTAAAAAAATTGTAATCAGTGATTCTAGAATGACAGCAACTTCTGTTTAACCTACGTGAAGGAAAGAAAAATATATGGAAAGAAATTAATGTTTACTGAATGAGTCCTTTCCATGGAGATTTGTTCTGTTTCATTGAAGTAATGAAGTTTCAGTACGTGGCCAAAGCTTGGATTCCACTTTTCGTCCTGCAGTTCCACTTTTCTTCATGATCCCATCAAAGAAAAACGGCATTTGTGTTACTTGGCTTTTTTCCTGCTTATCATTTACACTTTGACGTTGTTTGCTAATGAATGCTGTGTGAAGTTCTGGGATTTGGCTACTCTTCATTGGTGATTATGTTTAAGAGCACTATGCAGATTCTGCCCTTGACATAATGTGTGTTATTATGTTTTTAGTAATTGTACATTCTTCATTCTAGAGTTTTCTATAAATTTGAGGCTTGCCTTCTCAAAAAAGAAACCCTATGCAGCCATTGAATGAAATGTCTTTGGGGTACGGTGTGACTGAAATGTTTGTTAGAAATTTGTTCACACTATCAAATATTGATATCTTGGAGCCAGCAGAAGAGCAAATTTTGGGAGGTGGTAATAACAAAATTTAATTTCTTCCCAAGAACTTAATTTTCTCATTTATTTTACAGAATAGTAGTGAAATACTTGATGAAACTTTGTATTTTGGTAGCACTGACATAGAAAATGTGTTTTAGATTTATGATGATCATATTTCTCACCAATGTAATTTCAGTCTCAGCAGTGATTTTCAAACTTAGAAAAAGGGACAGCATTAGATTTTTTTTTTCATTTTTTAAAAACAAAATCTTACCTGAAACTACAAAAGACAAAAGAGAATTACAAATGTTTGAATTAAAGTGAAGAAGGGTTGGGGAAGATAAGCCTGAACCCACTTCCTGTCTCAATCCATGCTACCCCAAACACTCCAGGGTATCTCTGAGGTTATATTGGGTGCACTTTGAAAATTTTCTTCTGTAGTGTGTTGGTTTGATTTTAAATCACACAGAAAACTGGGTTTTACTCTTAGAGAAACATTTTCATCCAAGTTTTATAGTTTGCTTCATTTGACTTCCTGAATCATTTTTGAGTTCACAAGGATTTAGTACTTTTCTGTTTAGCTTTCTCTCTCTAAGGTTTACCTTAAAAACGAAGTCCTTATTTTAATGGCCAGTCCAACCAATTGATTTCTCAAACTGAAGTGCCCAGGTGAGGACTTATCAATTTCAGTTAGAATAGGGACGTACTACTTAAGAGTTGGTGCAGCTCCAAGGAGCTTACTTGTACTTGCTTGGGTTTTGTTTTTTTTGTTTTGTTTTGTTTTGTTTTTGTTGTAACTTTCTCAAGTTTCCATGGCCTTTGTGTATTCTTTTTATGTTGATTTAATTTCATGTGGTTTCCCATATCATCCCTTCTTTGGCTACATCATCTCCTTATTCAAGAGATTATCCCTTTGTGGGGGCTGCTTATTTTAAAGATGTGGGGGGAAAAAACCCGAATCTATGAGCAGTAGTTGCACATAGTTGCCAGTTTTATCTTCTTAGTCATTAGATTTCCAAACCATGTTGTAGTTTTTTGGTCCAGATATAATATTTCTTTCTCATAAAGTTTTATGTTGCTGCTCTAAATACAGATGCAATTTTTATTGACTCTGTAATCAGATAGAAAAAATTTAACTTGATTTGTGTGGCATAATTAATAAAGAAATTATGTATATTTGTTATTTTGTTACCCTTTAGATTGTCAGAGACTCCCCAATTTAATCAACAAAGTTTTATAAAGTAAATGAAAATATTAGTAGAAATTAGTTTATTTACTTGGTTCTTATAACTGATACCTCTGTGCTTTTGTAATTGTGATTTTTTTTTTCTGTTTTCTGTGGACAGTTTTAATGTTCAGTTTGGTGTTTTACACTGAAATTACATATAAATTTTTAATTTATTTCATACAGGCAACTTGCATTTTAAAAAATACACTTTGAAGTTTATCATCTTGAAGTTGGGGCTTGCATTGTGTATCTGTCTTTGAGCATTAGTACTTTATGATTTTGGCCTTATGGCAGCATCATGATTACTGAGCCATCAGACTTTAATATGGTCATTGTTTCTTATCCAGACCCTAACTTTCTAGTAGTTTATTTTGCTATCCCAGATTTCTGCTTAACCAGATACAAGGGATTTTCAGTGGGGTTGTCTTAGCTGTCACCTAGATTATCTTAGGAAATGAACTGTAATTGTCAATCTCCTAAAATCAAATTTTATTATTATTATTATTATTATTATTTTGAGGCTGAATCTTACTCTTGTTGCCCAGGATGGAGTATAATGGTGCAATCTTGGCTCATTGCAACCTCCGCCTCCAGGGTTCAAGCGATTCTCCTGCCTCAGCCTCCCAAGTAGCTGGGATTACAGGCATGAACCACCACGCCCAGCTAATTTTGTATTTTTAGTAGAGACGGGGTTTCTCCATTTTGGTCAGGCTGGTCTCGAACTCCCGACCTCAGGTGATCCGCCTGCCTTGGCCTCCCAAAGTGCTGGGATTTACAGGCATGAGCCACCGTGCCCGGCCAAAATAAAATGTTTTTATCTTTCTTCACTGAGAACTATGAAGGGCTTTTCTTGCTCTGGTAATCCCCCACAGTGTAATTGGTGCTGAAAATAGCTTTGTGCCTGAGGTCTGTTTTCACTCACTCACTTTCTGACCATTAGGTGAGCCACTTCAGGATTTTCTAGCCTGAAGTTATAAAAACTTGGCATCTGTCCTTAGATAATTGTAAAGGCAAAACGAAAGCATTGAGGTGAATTTAGGTTATATGGCATTTATCTGGTAATGTGTTTCAGAAAAGCTAGAATGAAAATATGATGTAAGGGATAGCGAGGATAGGTTGATTCATAATTCTTGGTATAAAACCAAGTTTTCCTTAGTCTTGAGGAATTTGAAGAAAGGTAAAATGTTGGATTTTAAGCAAAGTAGGATTGACCAGAGACTGTTCTGACTTTGACATTCAGACCTTTCAGATGTTCTTCCTTCAGACCAGTCCAAGACGCTCACCATTTCCAACCAAGTTGTCTTTTTTTTCTGCCAATAAAGTATTCATTAGTTGACATTTGTTTGTATTTTAGGTAAAGTCAATTTTTTAAAAACATTAATTTAATTCATAGGTATGCCTTTCATTTCTCTGGCCTTCAGTTGGTTTTTAAAAAAAAAAAAAAAAAGCACTTAGCCAGACCATTTTTTATTTAGTAAACATTTTATTTTCTTAATTTTCCTGCAAGATTTTCTCCATTTTCATGGAATGTCATAATGACATTACCATTATTTTCTAGCTCTTTTCATCATAGAAAAATGTAGAGCAGTGCACCGTTTAAACATGTCTGACATTAGATTTAGTGGTCCTGGCTTCATGTGATTTGGGAGCTTTAAGTTGTCATTTAGATTGATGATTCAACCTGATTCACCATCTTTTTTACTACAATTCTACATGAATGTGGTGAAACAGGTAGAAGAAAATTAAGCATTTCTCTGCTTTTGGAGTCTAATGTTCCTGCCAAGTGACTGGTTTGTAACACCCCCTCACCCCCACTTTGTTAGGAACCTGCAATTCCTAAAAGAAATAAATAAAGCTGTATACAATGTCCATTCGTTAATGCTTGCCTGGTTGAATAATGTTTGTTTTTTCTGTTTATGTAAGTAGTACATGCTTATTGTGGAAAATTTAGACAATACAGAAAAGTATAACAATTGCTTATAATTCTGTCACCAGAAAAAAAATCACTTGATATTTTTGCATATTCCTTGCCAGTGTCTTTGCTACTTCTGTATATTTTTACATAGTTTCATCATTCTCAGTGTAATTTGTATCTTGGGGTTTTTCCCCTCAATCTACAAGCATTATTCCATGTCATTAAAAACTGTGTCAACTATTATTAATTTTATGGTACTCCGTTGTTATGGATGTACCATGATTCATAAAACCTTTCCTTATTTTGAACAGTTTAGATTGTATCTCATAATGCCATGGTGAATGTCTTTGTGCATAAATTATTTTCTTAGGATAAATACTGGAAGTGGAATTTCTGGTCAAGGGTATATGAACACTTTTGTAGTTGTTGATTCATATCACTTTTCCACATGGGTATGCTAATTTATACTGCAGCTGGATGGTATGAGAAGAGTGGTCTAGCCATATTTTCCAAGAACATGAAATATTTTATCTTTATGCAGGCATCTGCACTAAGAAACTCTGCCCTTCTGACCCTATGGAACGGGGTTAACTGATTTGAAGATCTTTGGCAGAGATTTTCCCAGGCTTTCTTAGTTTTAAATATATCTGACATGGGCTGGGCGCAGAGGCTCACGCCTATAATCCCAGCACTTTGGGAGGCCGAGGCGAGCGGATCACCTGAAGTCAGGAGACCAGCCCGGCTAACATGGTGAAACCCCATCTCTAGCAAAAATACATAAATTAGCTGGGTGTGATGGCAGGGCGCCTGTAGTCCCAGCTACTTGGGATACCGAGGCAGGAGAATCGCTTGAACCTGGGAGGCAGAGATTTCGGTGATCTGAGATTGTGCCACTACACTTCAGCCTGGGTAACAAAGCAAGACTCTGTCTCCAAAAAAAATTATACACACTCACACACACACACATATACATAATCTGACATGTTCCAGAAACACCTGCATATGGCTATCCAGGCTTTTCACGTGATTTTACTTGCACTGTAAAGTTGCACAAATATTGTCAGACTACATTTTCCATTTTTAGTTCAAAAGTGTCACTTTTTTTAAAAAAGCCACTTGTACCTAAGGTCTGCCCTTAGAGGTCAGCTCTTTTTCCTCTTCCTGTAGGCCCGATTATGGCCTTTCTGAGGTCCCCAAAGCTAGTAGAGTCTACTGAGCCAAAGGCATTCTGTCCCCGAACTGAAAAGTGGTAAGGCTAAAACTATAAAACAGGCAAACATTGCCTATTTTCACTTTCTATTCCCTTATGTTTCCAATAAGGGTAGCTGTGGGGAAAGGAAAAACAGATTGCTATCTTCAGATGTTTGAGGTACAACATTTTCTTGATTGGCAAATGCCATCATTTCCCAAACCTTCCTATTTCTGAATGGCTTTTTAAAAAAGCTTTATTTTGTGTTCTCAAAGCGTAATTCTTTTAAGTGACGAAGAGTGTTACCCTGTTGTAAAACAGGGTAAAAGAATGTCTCGTTCTTGGAATAGCTCCTCAGAGGAAAGTGGTGTTATTCCCCATTTTACAAATGAAACAGGTTTAGATAGGTTTTCCAAGGTCACAGTGAAGGTCACAGTGAATGAGTAGTGGACTTGGGAGTCTGACCTAGAATTACCCCAAAAGCTTTCTGCCTGAACTGAAGTGACATTAATTAGCTGTGCTACCTAGGAGACTGGTATGGTAATCTAGACTTAAAATCATGAGAACTGGTTTCAGATGATGGCCAGAGGAATAAGGAAGGAGTGGATGCTGAAGCCATTTCAGAGGAAGACTCAAGATTCAGTGACTGGATATATGAGTAAGGATTGAGTCCATTTTCATCCATTTTCAAGCCTGGGTAACTTAGATGTTAATGGCACTATTTACAGAGACAGGAGGCAGTTTAGAGTGAAGATGAATCAGGTATGGGAGACAGTGATGAATATTAAGCATGGGGTTTCAGAAAGGAAGCATCCACGAGGCTCATTCCTGGTTTTTCTGCAGTCTTTTAAATAAAAGTACAAACCTCCCTTGTCATCCATTTTTGTCTTCACTTATCTCCATTCTATATTATGTTCTAGTCGCTGATCGCTTCCTAGGCCATTCTTGGCTACATCTTAGCGTTTTCTTTTGATTTTTCTCTTCACTGCCTTGCCCATAACAAATTTGGCTGCCACCTGAGGCCCTGCCGTCCCCTACAGCTCACACCAGCGTGGGCTGTGTTCACATTCTACATATCTCAAGATACAGTGGTTACTGTCCTTCCCCCCGACTCCATCGTTAACGCCTCTCAAAAATCTCTGCCTCTGAAGCTCATGCTAAGAGGTTATACTATCAACTGCCTCTAGTCTTATAACTGCCTGATCATTCCCCTTGATTTGCTGGAGGCTTTGGCTCACAGCGTTCCTTGCCATCCTTGATTCTGTTCATTATTCTCAGTATCTTCAGCATTCTATAGGTGATTTATCCAAGTTGGTCTGTGAGGTTTTGGTTACTTTACCTCCAACATTTTCTTCTACTGAACCACACCTTCTGTTTTCCTCTTTGCTACTTGTCCAGCTTAGACTGCTGTCATTATTGCAGCCTTGAACAAATCTCAGTCTCCTATCCATCCTCTGACATGACTTAGCATAGTTTCTTTGCCCATTCTCATCAGCTATAACAAATGTTATTGCTCTCTTTTCAGACCACTTCCTTGTCAGAAGATGGCTTTGCTGCTTAATTCAAACAAGGGACAGTCCATCAGCATGATTTCTTCCCCACCTATGACCACCTCCATCTTTTTTTATTTCCAGTCTCAGAATGAGGTCGGCCTTTAAGGTCAACCCAGCCACATGGGCCTTTGACTCTGGTCTCCTGTTGTCATCTTCAAGACCTTACCCTGTCAGACTTCCCCTCTCATCTCCATGTCTCTCACCTCTCTACTGCTGCTTTTCTTGGCTTACAAATGGCCTCAGTCATCAAGTATTTGAGATTATATTAGGTGCCAGGCATTGTATCAGGCACTTGGAACACAAGACAGGTTCCTGCCCCCACCAAAGTTGTGCTCCAGTAGCATCAACAGAGGTGTGAAATAGGGAGATTACAATGTTAATGGTAAAAGGCAAAGTATAGGGTGCTACAAGAGCATGTAAATGAGGCACCTCAATGATTTGATAGAAGTAATGTGGAGAAATGTGAATTGATTAAAAGCTTGTCCAAAAAGAGGGCTGAAAATGTTTAGAATTGCTGGAAGTTTGCTAAGGAATATTGAGAAATATGCATAGATAGATCGTGAAGGGCCTTGCAAAACAGTGATGAGGCATTGAAGAGTTTTCATGATCATTAGTAGTAATGAGAATTTGTTGAGTTTGGTATGATTATCTCCATATTACAAATGTGGAAACAGATTCTGAGCAGATGAGTGACTGACTTGTCCAAGGTCGTGCAGCTGGTAATTGAGGAGTCAGGCTTCAAATCCAGTTTTTAACTACTTTCTCAAAGGCCTTTCTTGATCATTCTATCTAAAAAGCAAGTATTTCCTATTATCACAGTACCCTGTTCATACACTATTAATATGTAAAATAATCCCTGCATACTGTCTGTTTCCCCTGCTAGATTGTAAGCTCCATGAGGGCAGGGGTGATAACTTTTAACTTGCATCCCAGAGCCTAACATGATATGTGGTGCATAGAAAGTACCCAGTAAATATTGGTGGATGAAGAAATGGTGGATAATCATTTGCACTTGACTTATGCTGACTGGAAATTCGATACCTTTGGAATATATAATACCTCAGCAGTAAGCATTCACCAAGAGAGAAAAACAGAAAGAGGTGCATGTTTAGGGTGGTTGGTACAGGAGATGGATACTGAGGTGTTGGAAGGCAGCATACTCACCTTCTGAACTCCAAAAACTTACAGGGGCAAGGGCCATTAACAAGGGGTGGGTAGAGCAGTGCACAGTGGGGATAATAATGTGGGAATAGGTGTTGTATTAAACCTGAAAGTGTAAGCAACTCCTTGTAGACCCACCCTACTGTGTATAAAAGGCTGGAGAAATTCTTCATATGTTCTACTCTAGATTAGGTATTCAGGACCACCTTATCTGGGTCAGGTACCCCACACTGATACAATATAATTGTAAATATAATTTATCCTCAGTCTCTTATGGCTAGCCACCTGACCCAAATCATTATTAGACTCAACACTTTGGAACTGGAACAAAAATCAGTTGACCTGATTTCTGAAAGACATGCCCACCTGCTATTTGACAAGCTATAGACATACCCCACAATTGATGGGTAGTAGCACTGAAACTATCAAAGTGGATGAATTCATCCAGAGGAGTTGATGAGTGAGAAAGAAGACTGGAAAAGGAACACAAGGAGATCAAGAAGGATCAGCTGAGACTGAAGGAAAATAATGTATTACAGAGGCCAAAAAGTAGAGTATTTCAAGAAGCAAGTGGTTAGTGGAGTTAAAAGCTGCTGATACAACCTAAAAGGTAAGTGTCCATTTTTTTAAAAGCTTTCATTTAAAACAACACCATATTTGATTGAATCTAAGTACTTGATTGTAAGACATTAAAGAAAAATGCTAATTAAACTATCACCCATTGCTTTCATTGGTCAATGAAAGTACTTCAATATGTATCCTATTAAAATGTTGAGGGATGAATATGCATCTTATAAGTGAGGAATTATGATAATTTTTGTATTCCTTTGGCTTTCTTAACCAGGCCTTATCTGTTAATTTCATCAAGAACAATTTCAGTGGTATCCAGATCAAAGGCAGATGAAGGGATGGGTGTGGACATAGGCATGTGTGTCATTTGAACGGCAGAGTTAAAAGAGTTACTTAGTGGTTTGACTTTCATGTCTGAGAACCATGTGATTGATGTGATTGGTTCCAGAAACAAGGAGGAGGTAAGGATGATGTATGAGGATAACAACCAGTTTCAAATAGCAATCCTGGAGAATCAGAGAATGGACTAGAGGTGAGTTGGACACTGTAGACTTACAGTGATAGCTAAATGGTAGAGCTTTCTTCAGTAATGCCCCTTGTTGAAGCCATAGTTGTGGAAGAAGGCAGAGGCTGGATTTATTCAAGGTTGGGGTTTTGTCACATTGGTGCAGCAGAGTGGCAGGGGTAATCTCCTAAAGTTGCTGGCAAGTAGTTTACGTGCTAGAATCTCAGCTGCCATCACACTCCTGGAATTAATTTGTGTTGAAGTCAAATGTGCTCCTAATTGCCAGGTCTCTTGGACTTGATTTTTACTAGCTTCAACATCTGCAGTTGACACAGTCTCTTCCATTTCTTGGTTATTGTGCCAACACGTCTTTTTCTATCTTCGGGAACCCATTTTCTTCTCTCTGCCCTGGAAATGTAGCTATAATCTTGCCGGTCAGTGGCATTTCCCCCAGCCACTTGACCTACATTCCTTGATTTGCTCAACTCTTAATATTCCACTAGAATGTAAGTTCTGTGAGGGCTGTGATTTTTTGTTTTGCTAATCAGGTGTCTGGAACAGTTTTTACTTGCAACTTAACTATTCCATTGTATTTGAAGTGGCTTTCTTATAAGTTGTTTATGTGTGTGTATATGTATATATTCATGTTCCTTTGTGTGTTTATGCATATATATGTAAAGTACATTTGTGTATAGCTATACATACGTATGTATACATGTATATATGTGCATATGTACACAGTATGTGGATTGCTGTGTATGTGTGTATATATACACACACGTAAAGCTTTACATATATAGCTTTACATATATACTGGGGCTGCCTTTACAAAGCTCCACAAATAGGGTGTCTTAACAGAAATGTGTTGTCTCAGGATCTGCAGGCTACAAGTGTGAAATGAAAGTGTCAGCAGGGTTGTTTCCTTCTAAGGACTCATAGGGAAGAATGTCTTCCAGGTTTTCTCACTGGCTTGTAGGTGGCAGTCTTCTCCTTGTGTCTCTTTATATAGTCTTCCTTCTGTGCATGTTTGTCTGTGTCCAAATTTCCCCTATTTGTTAGGGCAAGAGTCATACTGGATTAGGATCCACCTTAATGACCTCATTTAATTAGATTACCCCTATGAAGACCTTATTGCCAAGTAAGGTCACATTCTGAGGAATGAAGGGTCAGGATTTGAACATACATACATATATATGTATGTATATTTTCCCCCCAATGGTGTGACACATTTCAACTCCCTAACACATGAAGTTCACCCATTTAAAGTGTACGATTTAGAGTTGGGAGCAAGATGCCTGAATAGGAACAGCTCCAGCCTCCAGCTCCCAGCGCGAGTGACACAGAAGACGGGTGATTTCTGCATTTTCAACTGAGGTGCAGACCGACACCTCACACCTCACACAGCGGGGTACACCCCTGAGATGAAGCTTCAAGAGCAAGAATCAGACAGCAGCACTCGCTGTTCAGCAATATTCTATTTTCTGGAGCCTGTGCTGCTGATACCCAGAAAACAGGGTCTGGAGTGAACCTCAAGGAATCTCCAACAGACCTACAGCTGACTATTAGAAGGAAAACTAACAAACAGAAAGGACACCCACACCAAAACCCCATCAGTACGTCACCAGCATCAAAGACCAAAGGCAGATAAAACCACAAAGATGGGGAAAAAGCAGGGCAGAAAAGCTAGAAATTCAAAAAATAAGAACACATCTCCCCTTACAAAGGAACGCACCTCATCGCCAGCAACGGATCAAAGCTGGATGGAGAATGACTTTGACAAGTTGAGAGGAGAAGGCTTCAGTCGATCAAACTTCTCAGAGCTAAAGGAGGAACTATGTACCCAGCGCAATCTTGAAAAAAGAATGGAAGAATGGATAACTAGAATAATCAATGCAGAGAAGGCCATAAACGAACTGACAGAGATAAAAACCATGACACGAGATACGTGACAAATGTACAGGCTTCAGTAACCGACTCGATCAACTAGAAGAAAGAGTATCAGTGATAGAGGATCAAATGAATGAAATGAAGTGAGAAGTCTAGAGAAAAAAAAAAGGAAAAAGAAATGAACAAAGCCTCCAAGAAATATGGGACTATGTGAAAAGACCAAATCTACGTCTGATTGGGGTGCCTGAAAGTGAGGGGGGAAATGGAACCAAGTTGGAAAACACTCTTCAGGATATCATCCAGGAGAACTTCCCCAACCTAGTAGGGCAGGCCAACATTCAAATTCAGGAAATACAGAGAACGCACAAAGATACTCCTCGAGAAGAGCAACTCCAAGACACATAATTGCCAGATTCACCAAAGTTGAAATGAAGGAAAAAATCTTAAGGGCAGCCAGAGAGAAAGGTCGGGTTACCCACAAAGGGAAGCCCATCAGAT
>NW_016818934.1:3225962-3254128 GCF_001698545.2 Rhinopithecus bieti | reverse complement strand
TGGAGAGGATGTGGAGAAATAGGAACACTTTTACACTGTTGGTGGGATTGTAAACCGGTTCAACTATTGTGGAAAACAGTATGGCTATTCCTCAAGGACCTAGAACTAGAAATGCCATATGACCCAGCCATCCCATTACTGGGTATATACCCAAAGGATTATAAATCATGCTGCTATAAAGACACATGCGCACGTATGTTTATTGCGGCACTATTCACAATATCAAAGACTTGGAATCAACCCAGATGTCCACTGTGACAGACTGGATTAAGAAAATATGGCACATATGCACCATGGAATACTGTGCAGCCATAAGAAAGGATGAGTTCGTGTCCTTTGTAGGGACATGGATGCAGCTGGAAACCATCATTCTCAGCAAACTATCGCAAGAACAGAAAACCAAACACTGCATGTTCTCACTCATAGGTGGAAATTGAACAATGACATCACTTAGACTCTGGAAGGGGAACATCACACACCGGGGCCTATTATGGGGAAGGGGGAGGGGTGAGGGATGGCATTGGGAGTTATACCTGATGTAAATGATGAGTTGATGGTTGCTGACGAGTTGGTGGGTGCAGCACACCAACATGGCACAAGTATGTATATGTAACAAACCTGCACATTGTGCACATGTACCCTAGAACTTAAAGTGTAATAAAAAATAAATAAAAATAAAGTGTACGGTTTATTGCTTTTTTAGTATTTTTCACAGCATTGTGTTATCATCACCATGATCAATTTTAGTACATTATTCTTACCCTAAAAAGAAACTACATACCCATTAGCAGTCACTCCCCATTCATTGAACTACACTTCCCAACACTAGGCAACCACTAATCTACTTTCTGTTTGTAGGTATTTGCTTGTTCTGAACACTACATATGGAATCATATATGTGGTCTTGTGACTGGCTTTATTCAATTAGCCTAGTGTTTTCAAAGTTTATCCATGCTGTAGATCTATCAGTGTTTTATTCCATTTTATGGCTGAATAACAACAACATTGAATGGATATACCATGCTTTGTTTATTCATTGACTAGTTGATAGACTTTTGGATTATTTCCATGGTTTGGCTATTATAAGTGATGCTGCTGTGAACATTCATATACATGTGCTTTTACATGTGCTTGTATCCATAGGTTTTCATTTCTGTGGGGTATATATCTAGGAGTAGAATTGTTGGGTTATATATATTCCATGTTTAACATTTTGAGGAACTGCCAGGCTTTTCCAAAGTGACTGTTCACTGTTGTAAATTCCCCCCTGCAATGTGTGATGGTTCCAATTTCTTCAGTTCTCACCATTTGTTACTACTATTTCCTATTACAGCCAGCCTAGTGGGTTGGAAGTATTATCTGATTATGGTTTTGATTTGTGTTTCTCTAATGATCATTTATCAAATGATGTTGAAATTTTTTTTCATATGTTTATTGATCATTTGTATTTGTTCTTTCTTTTTTTAGAGACAGGGTCTCACTCTTTCACCCAGGCTGGAGTGCAGTTGCATGATCTCAATCACTGTAACCTCCACCTCCTGAGTTCAAGTGATCCTCCCACCTCAGCCTCCTGAGTAGATGGAACTACAGGTGTACACCACCACACCTGGGTAATTTTTTTTTTTCCACCATGCCCAGCTAATTTTTTTTTTAATTTTTTGGTACAGATGGTTGCCCAGGGTGGTCTCAAACTCCTGGGCTCAAGTGATCCGCCCATCTCAGCCTCCAGAAGTGCTGGGATTACAGGTGTGAGCCACTGTGCCCGGCGTGGTCATTTGTATATTTCTTTGGAGAAATATCTATTCAGATCCTTTGCCTATGTTTTAATTGGGCTATCTGACTTTATTAGTTGTAAGAGTATTTCATATATTGTAGATAAAGGCCTTCATTAAGAAATACGTAGTTGCAAACATTTTCTCCCATTTTCTGGATCGTCTTTTCACTTTCTTGACACTATCCTTTGAAGCACAGATAAATTTTGATGAAATCTCCAAATCTGCCTTTTTCTTTGTTGTTCATGCTTTTGGTTTTATATCTAAAAATCCACTGCCAACCAAATTTGAGGTCATGAAGACTTACCCTCATTGTTTCTTCCAAGAGTTTTATAGTTTTTAACTCTTACATTTAGGACTTTGATCCAATTTGAGTTAATTTTTGTGTAGAGTATGAAGTCTGTAGATTTATTTTTTTACATGTGGATTTCCGGTTCCAGCAGCATTTAGAAAAAAGATATCTTTTTACCATTGCCTTGTTCCTTAGTCAGAAATCAGGGCCGGGCACAGTGGCCCGTGCCTGTAATCCCAGAACCTTACGCTGATGTGGGCGCATCACTTGACATCAGTAGTTTGAGACAAGCCTGGCCAACATGGTGAAACCCCATCCCTATTAAAAATACAAAACTTAGCCAGGTGTCGTGGTGTGTGTGCCTGTAGGCCCAGTTACTCAGGAGGCAGAGGCAGGAGAATCACTTGAACCTGGGAGGTGGAGATTGCAGTGACTCGAGATCATGCCCCCACACTCCAGCCTGGGCAACAGAGCGAGACTCCATCTCAAAAAAAAAAAAAAAAAAAAAAAAAAAGGAAACAAAACTAGTTGACTGTATTTATGGGGGTCTGTTTCTGAGCTCTCTTTTGTATTCCATTGATCTGTTTGTCTCTCCTTTTGCCAGTACTACACTGTTTTGTTTACTGTAGCTTTACGGTTAGTCATGAAGTTATGTAGAGTCAGTCCTCAGACATTGTTCTTCATTGTTGTATTTGTAGGAATCCACAAAATCACTTGCTGAGATTTTGACTGGAACTGTTGATTCTATAGATCAAGTTGGGAAGAACTGACATCTTGATCATACTGTCTTCTTCTTCATAGACATGGAATATCTCTCTACTTATTTAGTCCTTTGATTTCTTTCATCGGGGTCATATAATTTTCCTCATGTAGATCTTGTATATATTGTGTTAGGTTTATACTTAAGTATTGCATTTGGTAATGAAATACTAATGTAAAATAGGCCAGTGTAAATGATACTGTGTTTTTATTTCAAATTCCAACTGTTCATTTCTTATATATAAGAAAACAATGGACTTCTGTATATCAGCTTTGTATTCTCCAAGTTTGCTGTAATCATTTATCAGTTCCAGAAGTTTCCCCATCAATTGTTTTGGATTTTCTTCATAATCATAATAATCATCCCATCTGTAAAGAAAGTTTTCTTTCCTCCCAGTCTGCATACCTTGTCTTGTCTTACTACATTAGCTAAGACTTCTGGTATGATGTTTAAATATGTTACTCCTTTTTTATTGCTTACGTGGTTTCTGAAGAGAAGTACAAAGTAATTTTTATTTATGCCCCTGTATAGGTAGAGTGTTTCGTTCTTCTGGATTCTTTGAAGATTTTCTCTTTGATTTTTTTGCAGTTTGAATATCATATGCCTACGTGTAGACTTTTTTGGTATTTACCCTTTTTTGGTGTTCTCAGAATTTCTTGGACCTGTGGTGTGGTGTCTATCACTAATGTTGGGAAATTCTCTGTTATTCACATATTTCTTCTGTTCCCTTTCTTCTCCCTCTAGTATTCCCATTTGTGAATTACACCTTTTTGTAACTGTCCCATAGCTCTTGAATATTTTGTTGTGCATTTTTTCATTTTTCCTCTTTGCATTTCAGTTTTGACAGTTTTTACTGACATTTCTTCAAGTCCATCAGCTCTTTACTCAGCTAGGTCCAGTCTGTTGAGATCATTAATGGGATTCTTCATTTCTGTGATGGTGTTTTGATTTCTAGCTTTTGCCTTTGACTCTTTTCTAGTTTTCATCTGTCCTTGCATGTTGACCACTTTTACACTAAGTGAAAATAGACTAAATGCTCCAGTTATGAGACAAAGATGATCAAATATTAAATAATATGCTGTTTATAAAAGACATAAAACATAGAGTAATAAATGTTGAAATTTAAAAGATAGCAAAAGCTACACTGAGCAAATTGTAATCTAGAGAATTCTGATGCAGTTATATTAGTATCAAACAAAACAGCCACAGAATTATTACTAGATAAACTATCTTAAAGTTTGAGACCAGCCTGGGCAACATGGCGAAACCCTGTCTACAAAAAAATGCAAAAATTAGCCGGGTGTGGTGGCATGTGCCTGTAGTCCCAGCTACTCAGGAGGCTGAGGTGGGAGGATGGTTTGAGCTTGAGGTTGGAGGTTGCAGTGAGCTAAGATTGTGCCACTTCACTGCAGCCTGAGTGACAGAGCCAGACTGTGTCTCAAAATAAATAAATAACATATTATACACACCTAGTAATAATACCCCAAAAGATGTAGTGTAGAAAATGTCAGAACTGCATGGAGAATAAAAATTCCAGTCATTGCAGGAAATAGTAACACACTTCCCATTGTAATAGATAGAACAAGCATATAAAAAATCAATGTATAGATGAATTGAACATTATCAAGCTTGATTTAGTGAACATGTGGAACATTATATCGAATAACTGTAGAATACACATTTTGAGTACAGGTGGGACATTTATTAAATACTAGGCCATAAATTTCAGATTTCAGAGACTGGAAATACAGAAGCATGTTCTCTCACTACGGTGGAATTAAGCTAAAGTTCAGTGGTAAAATGATCATTTGAAAAATGTCATGTCTGGTACTTAAGGAACGTGGTTCTAAGTAACTCATAACCTTAAGAGGAAGATATATTGGAAATGGAAAATATTTATAATTGAATGACAGTGAAAACACGATGTATCAAAACTTTGGTGGGGGGGCAGCTAGAGTATTATTTAGAGGGAAGTTCATAACCTCAAGTGTATTAATATGTGTTAGAAAATCTAGGCTGAAAATGGATGAGACAAACATCTGTATTGTTAGAATAAGAGTACCACAGTAAGTTTTTAAAATGAAAAAATAAGAGTATGAATAAATGAAACAAATAATACTTAAAAGTGGTTTTTTGGAAAGATTAATAAAAATACAAACTGGTGAAACCGATCAAGAAAAGGAACAAATATTAACTATCAGTAATCAAAACCGAAACATAATTAGAGATGCTGTAGCCATTAAAGACACAAAGATATGTACAAGTTTATGCCAATAAAGTCAAAAATGTAGTTGGAGTGAATGTAATAGAAAAGTATAATTTACCCAAAATTGACTCAAGAGATTGAAAATCTAAATTGTCTTATAGTCATGTAAAGAGTGAGTTCTTCATACATTCAAAGAGAATAACTGCTGTTTTACCACAAGCCGTTTGTGAGTGGGAAGGTGGTTCAGGGGAGGAAGGTGGGGAATACTCCCTCGCTCATTTTAAGAAGAAGAAAAAAAATGGAATGCTCTCCAGCTCATAACCTTGACACCAAACTCAATAAGGATAGTATGAAAAAGAAAAAATGTAAGCTAGTGTCACTGATATTACAGTTATAAAAATTTGAAATACTTGCAAACTGAATATGAAGTTATAAAATGGTAACAAAATATTGATTTGTTGGATTTATCCTAGAAATTTGATGATGGTTTTACATCAGAAAAACTGCAGGCTGGACATCATGGCCTGTCTCCAAATAAATAAATAAATAAATAAAAATAACTGTGAATGCAATGTTTTGTTAACAGATTAATGTAGTTAAGAGATAACCCTCATCAGGTAAGACAATTCACTCCTATTTCTAGGAAAATGGTTTTTTCTAAATTACATCAAATGCTTTTTCTGCGTTAATTTTATGATTTTACTCTGTTAAAGACTGCCTCCTGGCCGGGCGCAGTGGCTCAAGCCTGTAATCCCAGCACTTTGGGAGGCCGAGACGGGCGGATCACGAGGTCAGGAGATCGAGACCATCCTGGCTAATACGGTGAAACCCCGTCTCTACTAAAATACAAAACTAGCCAGGCGAGGTGGCGGGCGCCTGTAGTCCCAGCTACTTGGGAGGCTGAGGCAGGAGAATGGCGTAAATCCGGGAGGCGGAGCTTGCAGTAAGCTGAGATCCGGCCACTGCACTCCAGCCTGGGTGACAGAGCGAGACTCCGCCTCAAAAAAAAAAAAAAAAAAAAAAAAATGCCTCCTACTTTGGGTGAGGTAGCTCACACCTGTAATCCCAGCATTTTGAGAGGCCAAGGCAAGAGGATCACTTGAACCCAGGAGTTCGAGACTATCCTGGGTAACATAGGGATACCCTGTCTCTACAAAGTTTAAAAATTAGTTGGGCATGGTGGCATATGCCTGTGGTACCAGCTACTTGGGAGGCTGAGGTGGGAGGATCACTTGGGCTGGGTAAGTTGAGGCTGCAGTGAGCTGTGATCAGGCCACTGCACTCCAGCCTGGTTGACAGGGAGACCCTGTTTAAAAAAAAAAAAAAATTGCCAGGCGCGGTGGCTCAAGCCTGTAATCCCAGCACTTTGGGAGGCCGAGACGGGCGGATCACGACGTCAGGAGATCAAGACCATCCTGGCTAACACGGTGAAACCCCATCTCTACTAAAAAATACAAAACTAGCCGGGCGAGGTGGCAGGCGCCTGTAGTCCCAGCTACTCGGGAGGCTGAGGCAGGAGAATGGTGTAAACCCGGGAGGCGGAGCTTGCAGTGAGCTGAGATCCGGCCACTGCACTCCAGCCTGGGTGACAGAGCAAGACTCCGTCTCAAAAAAAAAAAAAATTCCTCTAAAGATACCAGAAAGAGTGAAAAGGCTTATTATATGCTGTGAGGAGATACTTGGCAACATTCATCATACAAAGGACTAGAATTCAGAAAATGCAAAATTTTCCTGTGAATTAAGAGACAGACTATAAAAATTTTTAAATATATATATTTTTGAGATGGAGTCTCATTGTCATCCAGGCTGGAGTGCAGTGTCGCAATCTCGGCTCACTGCAGCCTCCCACCTCAACCCCCCAAGTAGTTCAGACCACAGACACGCACCACCACACCCGGCTAAGTTTTTGTATTTTTGGTAGAGACAGGGTTTCACCGTGTTGCCCAGGCTGGCCTCAAACTCCTGAGCTCAAGCGATCTGCCCACCTCGGATTCCCAAAGTGCTGGGATTACAGGAGTGAGCCACTGCACCCAGCCAGGCTGTGAAATGTTAAATGGATGAAAGACTGAATAGGCAATTCACATAGGAAGTATCTGAAAATTTTCATAAACGTAAAACAGTGTTTAATCTCAGTAATCAGGGGAAAACAAATGCCATTCCACACTTTTATGTCTGAATTGTATGACATAAAATTTACCACCAACCATTTTAAAGTGTACATTTCAGTCATTACACACTTTTAATTGAGATATGAAAGCACTGAGAATGTGGGGCAAAGGGAACTTTAATTCACTATGCTAGAATAAGCTATTCTGGAAAAGTTTGTCATGATCTAGTAAATTTATGCATGTGCACACCCAGTAGACCCAGCAGTTTCATCAGGAGAAATAGATACAGGTTTTGCATCTATAAAATAAAGCTACATGCTGATTTTAAAAAAATTGGAGATAGTGGTTGCTTCTGGGGCAGGGAAGAGGAGGAGCCACAGAGGAAGACTTCAAGGTCCTGGCAACATTCTCCTTACCTTGATGGTGATTATAAAGATGTTTTCCCTTATTCTTGAATATGTACATGCTTATGTACATAGTTTATATGAATGAACTACTTTTTACTTTAAAAATAACCCTATTATCATCTGAACCCTCCATCAATACCTCCTTGTCCTCATCTTTTAACATTCTCCCTTTATTCCAGGCACCCTAGCTTCCTTGCTGTTCCTCAAATACTCTGAGTATGACCCCACATCAGGAGCTTTTACCCTTGTTGTTTTTTCCTCCTGGAATGCTTTTTCCTCCAGATATCTACATGCTTTGCTCCCTTATTTCTTTTCGGGCTCTACTTAAAAGCCATTGAACTAGTATTAGGTTCCGCCACAAATACCAAGACAACCCAAGTTGTCAGTGGCTTAAATAATCTAGACATGTATTTGCTATCCAGGACTGGTAAACAGGCTCTGCTCCATTGTCTTTCAGGACCATGGTTCCTTTTGGCTTACTGCTCTGCCAGTCCCGGGACATGTTCTTTGTCCTTATGGTCTAAGTTAGCAGCATTCACAAACCAAGCAGCAGGATGGAGGAAGGGAGGAAAAGGAGGGACAAAGGGCTAATCGTCCTCAGAAAGGTTCCTGTGAGTTCCAAATTAATGCCTACATCTCATTGGTAGTAACTTAGCCCTGTGGTCTCAGAGCTGTAAGGGAGGCTGGGAGATGTAGTCTAATTCTGGGTTGCCATGTGCCCTGCTCACATTCTGCTTTGTAAGATGGGAAAAAGGAATATTGTAGGACAAGCATCAGTCTGCCATAGTTGTCTTCACAGAGAGCTCTTGCCTGACTCAAAGAGCCTCCTACACTCCTTTTTCCCCCCCTCACATTGGGGGGAAAAGTGTGAGGGGGGAAAAAGGAGTGTAGGAGGCTCTTCAATGAATTTGTCACTTTCAGATAATGTCTGTTGTCTGTGTTGCTGGACAGGTAAGCTGAGAGAGGGACTTTGCTGTGTTCCTTCCAGGAGTCCTAGCATCTAGAGCAGCACCTAGCATGTAGCTGGTGCTTGAGGATCGTTGAATATGTTTTCATCCCATTATCCACATCCTTCAGCTTGCCACGTCTTACCTTTCAGATTCCAATTTGGCTATCCTTTCCTCTAGGACAGTGGTTCTCATTAATTGTGCACCCTGGCAACCAGTCAGAAATGCATATTTTTGGTCCCCACCACAGTCGTACGGAACTAGAACCTCTGGGGGTGACCTAGCAGTCTGGGTCTCAGTACGCTTTATATACAACGATCTGTATTTTAAGCAACCCTGAAAGGATTCTGATGCCTGTTTAAGCTTCAGAACCACTGCTCAGACTTTAGTTTGCATTGAAATTCCCTTGAGGGCTGGTTTAGTAGATACGGCATGGGATTTCTAACAGATTCCCAGGGCGTGCTAATGCTGCTCTTCGGGGATCACTGCTTTAGGGCATGAGAGGTTCTAATGTAATAAGACTGGTTTGTGGTCTGGGGTTGGCAATCTTTTAAAGTCTCTCCAAATGTTTCTAATACATGCCCAAGGTTAAGAGCCACCTCTCCAGGAACACTTTCCCATCAGTCCTGCCCTCCCCAGCTCCCGGTCCTTTCCTCTGTCAGGAGCTGTCTTACTAGCATGTGCTTCCCTCCACTGTAGCAATTATCTCACTGCCTGGCAGAGGCAGCTTATCTGTCTCATTCACTAGGCGATAAACTTTCTCTGGGCAAGGAAGGACTTTGGATTCTTTGCTCCCTTACCTCAGTGTTTTGATAGGTGCTCAATATTTGTTGATTGGATTAATCTAATACATGGAACGCCTCCAAATCTTAGAAGCAAATGTAAACAGGATCAGTTAATATGCTCACCAGATAGAGGACGATATTCTCCTTTGATACTGACAGAAGTGCAAGGAAAGCCAAGTGTTCTATGGTTTGGGATGATGTTTCTGGAAGGAGAATAGAATGGAAGCTGAACCAGATGTTCCACCTCACTTGGAATTGAAATTAAGATTTTTGAGCAGGGTCTAGCCAGGATAGTGAGGTCATTGTTAAGAGCATGGGCTCCGTGCCATACTGCCTGAGTTTGAATTCTGCCGCCTTCTCTGTTGCTTGTATGATCTTGGCAAAGTTACTTAATTATTCTGTATTCCAATTTCCTATTGTGTAAAATGAGGTTAATTGGAGTGTTTTCCTTTTGGGTTTGTCAGTTTTGAGGATTAGAATATATGTAAAGCTATCAGAGTAATACTGAGCACTTACTAAGTGCTATTATACTACCTTTTAATTAATGGAAATGGATAGAAATTATCTAATTATTAAATCTTAGGTTGACATAAATGGTTCTCAATTTCCTAGCCCCTACTTAAGCCCAAATACGAACATTTCCCCTCCTCAGTAGGACCATGAATGCAACTAAAAATGTAAAAAGCAGTGAAACAATGCAAGCTGATAAAATTATGAGACCAACGGCATTAAAGTAATTGCCAGCATGAGCTCATTCATACATTTCACTCAGTTTGAATTTCTAGTTTGAAATCAACCTGGTTTTAAACTGCTCATTAGTATATTTTGTAATTGAATGTATTTTGTATATGATAAACTTACTATATTTTACTTTTTTTGTGACTAGTGCCAGGTTACATTTTAATTGCTCTTATTAACTTGGCAATATCATCACCAATTTGTTTCCTTTGAAGGTCTCAGAGCTGAAAGGGGATAGTGTTTTAAGCTTTAAAGAGAGGTAAAGGTATTCAAACGTACTGTTTGTATTAGGGTGCTGACTTTTTTAGGGATATTAAAACATCTTTTATATAACTTTTTCCCCAAAACCTACATTCCCGAATCCCCTGAGGAATATAGGGCAGAAATCTTTTCACCTCCTAACTTCTTATTTTTTAAAGGGAAATCAGGCCACAGACTGTTCACTAAAAATCAAATAATTAAGACTCCAAACTGACTCAACCCAAGACGTTTCCCATCAGGCCCTGCCATCTCTTGGAAGAACAGTAACTAGACTACACTGCCAGGTTACATTTTAATTGCTCTTATTAACGTGGCAATACCATCACCAATTTATTTCCTTTGAAGGTCTAAGGGCTGAAAGGGGATAGTGTTTTAAGCTCTAAAGAGAGGTAAAGGTATTCAAACGTACTGTTTGTATTATTGCATTTCTTGAGTGTGTCTTCATATTTTGAAATATTTTCTATAGTGACAACAAAAGATAATTCATTTTTCTAGAATAGTTGATAAGAACTTAAAGAGCATGCAGTTTCACAAATCTGCTGTTTGTGGTACTGTTACCAGTGGAGGGTGTCCAGGTTCCTGGCATCTTGAAGAAAGAATTGGACAAAATACAGAAAGCAAGGAAAGAATGAAGCAACAAAAGCAGAGATTTATTGAAAATGAAAGGACACACCACAGGGTGGGAGCGGGCCCGGGCATAGGGTCTCAAGAGCCCCGTTACAGAATTGTCTGGGGTTTAAATACCCTCTAGAGGTTTCCATTGGTTACTTGGTGTACACACTATGTAAATGAAGATGACAGAGTCATTTGTTTAGTGTATGCCCTATGTAAATGGAGAAGCTATTTCCTGTTATAGCTGAAGTATTTCCATTTGATTTAGTTCTAGGAAGTCAGCATGAACTGGCCTTATGTTCCCTGCCTCCAGACCCCATTCTCCTGCCTCAATACCACTACAGGTTTGTGCCTGGAAAACACAGGCATTCCGATAAATTGTTTTTCACAATTCCTATGAAAAAATAATAGCGCATTTGTTTATAATTGTATATGCTGCATTATCTACAATTATCTGTATTTGTATACACATGACCAGGTAAACACATTGCTAGAGTTTTCCTGGGGCCTTTGAAGGGGCTGTAGAGCTTAGACTTCTTCAGCTTAATGGTAAAGCCTCCTTTGAGTTCAAGAATTTTTTTTTTTTCTTCAAGATGGAGTCTTGCTGTGTTGCCCAGGCTGGAGTGCAGTAGCTCAATCTCAGCTCACTGCAACCCCCACCTCCTGAGTTCAAGCAATCCTCCTGCCTCAGCCTCCCGAGTAGCTGGGACTACAGGTGTGTGCCACCAGGCCTGGCTAATTTTTGTATTTTTCGTTGAGATAGGGTTTCACCATGTTGGCAGTCTGGTCTTGAACTCCTGACCTTGTGATCCACCCACCTCGGCCTCCCAAAGTGCTGGGATTACAGGTGTGAGCCACCGCGCTTGGCCTGCAAGAATTATTTACTAATACCCTATCCTATACTTAGCATGGTGCTGAATTTTCATAGGAGCATCTGAGAACTGTACCGATCCCTGCTTATAAGTGTACATAGTCCTGTTAGGGAGAAACAAAATATAAAATTGCACAAGTAAAATACATATATATGAGCTCAAAATGGACTTCTAGACCCTGGGAGAACCTAAGAGGTCTGCAAAACTTTCTTCTTGAGGCCCCTTGCCCCATTTCCTCTTCTAATCCTTTAGGATTTGAAGGCAAATTAGAGGATAACTGAAATTTATAAATCAGGAGCTTTTCTTACTACTAGAATAAATTTTGTAAAACTCAAACCTGAATTCCTTCTTCTGCAGCACATGATGGTTTTTCAATAAAACTTTATACTAAGCAAGATATAAATTTATAAAATTCAGTGTATATTATTTTTTAATGTGTAAATGAAACTGGATACTGAAGGCTAGTACAGGTAACTTAAAAACCACTGATGTGAACTGATGAATTAAAATAAGTGTGACACATTTTGAAATAACTGAGGTTTAGATTAAAAGTTAAATACAAAGTGTAGAAATTTAAAAATATTACAAAGTTAGCTACAAAATATTTTAAAAGGTGACCCACAAGGGATTGTGAACAGGTTAGCATGCTTTTACATTAAGATACAGAAACAGAATGCATGACTGCTCAAAGAGAGTATCTTTTTGTGCTTTCTTGTGGGAGAGGGTTGTGGAGGGGAAGCCCTCCAACTCCAGCTGGCTAACAGGGACACTTCCTTATGAAATGTGCTCACCTAAGAATACCAGTGAGAGACCATCAGCACTTTCTGTAATTTGCAGCAATAGAGCTGTTAGAAGAAACATGAAGGAGATAGATGGATCTGAAATCAACATTTGGAACAAAAGGCCTCACCGTGTTCCCTAGCACCAATGTGCTGCTGATTAGCAGCTAAAATGTGAGCATCCCTCCTCAAATTCACCCTGTTCTCGCCACTCTGAAGGTTGTGATGTTAATGCATAACACTGTAGCTTATAAATGCTTTTACTTAACATTCTTTTATTCATACATCATCAGAGAATGATTTACCAAAATTCATGGAGAGAAAGAGCTAAAAATGTAAAGTGGCTGCTCTCAATCTTAGCTACATATTAGAACAACCTGGTGAGTTTTTAAATTCTGTGATAACCACACCACCCTCAGAACAATCTGAATTCTGGGGCTTAAATTCAGGTGGAGTGCTAGCCACATGTAGAGCAGCTTTCTGCTTTCATATATATCTGGACTTAGGCCTTGATCAGGGTTGGGAAGAGCCTGTGGCCTCTGAAGAGCCTTTACATTACAGTCCAGGAACAACTGGCCCACAGCAGGAGAGATGCAGAGCCTGAGGCTGAGTGCCAGACCTGGGGAGGAGGGGGTGCTTTGAAGAGCTTGGTGGTGAATGGAGGCTTAATGAAGCAGAAACTCTACTGCTGTCCAGCTGCCCCAAATTACCTGAATTTAGAAAGGAACACAAAGTTACAGTGAGTGCATTTTATTTTAGCTCAGGCAAATCCAACACCATGGATAGAAAGAAAGTAAAGATTCCATTCAGAGCCTTCCTCCTCCAAGAATTTGGGGGGCTTTCTCATTTTCTCCCTGTAAAGGATCACTTCATAATTCAGCTCTTTTTCTTTTATAAGGCACTTTTAAAACCCACATTCCTGTGTGTATTTATATCTACTTCCATGCTTTCTATTCTGTTCTATTAGTAATCTGTCCGTTTAAGTGTCAATACCATGCTATTTTAATTATGGAGGTTTTATACGGTGTTTTAATAACTGGTCAAGCTGTGTCCCTTACTGTGCTGCTTTTTTCAGAGTTGAAAAAGATTTAGTAAAATCACAAATTTGATTTTAGTTAATCCTTCATGTAAACAATATACAAATTATTTTCCTCCTTGCCTCTGGTTCCTATTCTTTTTAAATCATCTTTGGTGAAATTTTTTCTTTCATATAAGATCTTATGAGTAGATAGAGGAGTGGCCTAGGTGAAAGGAAGTGGGGTTCTGGAGCCTGTCACCTCAAGCATTGCCATAGAAACCTATGGTTATGAAGAAAGGTCTGAAAGTCATTGATGCACATACTTATTTTGTTGCATGCTAATTTTCTTGAAATGGCAAGCAGTTTTTAATAACTGCAATTAATATTTTCATATTGACGTCTCATTAAATTGTTTTCTCACTGTGTAGACACTCTTGTTGTTGTTGTTGTTGTTGTTGAGACAGAGTCTTGCTCTGTCACCCTGGCTGAAGTGCAGTGGTACGATCATGGCTCACTGCAGCCTTGACTTCCTGGTTGCCCAGGCTGGTCTTGAACTCCTGAGCTCAAGTAATCCTCCTGCTGTGGTCTCCCAAAGTGCTGGGATTACAGGCATGAGCTACTCCACCTGGCCTCTATTGACCTTTTTTTTTTTTTTTTTTTGAGACATGCTCTCCTTCTGTCACCCAGGCTACAGTACACTGGAATAAGGGTCACTGCAACCTCCGCCTCCTGCGCTCAAACAGTCCTCCCACCTCAGCCCCCCATGTAGCCGGGATCACAGGTGCCGTGCCACCACACTGGGATAATTTTTGTATTTTTTTAGTAGGGACGGGGTTTTGCCGTATTGGCCAGGCTGGTCTCAAACTCCTGGCCTCAAGTGATCTGCCCACCTTTGCCTCTCAAAGTGCTGGGATTACAGGCATGAGCCACCCCACCTGGCCACCCTGTTGATTCTTAATAGTAATTCCTTCCTGACGTTTCTCTAATTTCTTGATTTCTCTCTCTGTCACACACACATACCCGTCAGAGAACAGACCCAAACCTTGCCCCGTGCTCCCAGCGTGCCTAGTGTTAGGCATGGCATGATTTTAAAAAGAGCAAGATCCCTTTAAGATTTTCCCCATATACTTACTAATGCCCTTCACTTCATTTACAAGAGAAAAGTTCTTTCATGACATAGTAAGAAACTGGCCAACTGTAGTGTAAATAAGCTTTACACCAAGTGTATATGAATCCTTTTTTCTATAGACAGCTACCAACCAAAAATATGAGGAAACAAAGGTCACTGAAGGGGTCAAAGTCAGAGGAAAGTAAGAGTGGGTATATGGAAGACTGCAGAGTTCACAGTTTTGTAGTGGTCTTGTTATCAGTATCTTTCTCCCTGTGTGTACGGGGAGAACTGTGGGCCAAAGTGAGCTGGGGCCCAAAAGATGTAGTATAGCCTCTGATCATGGAATTTTCTTTCTTTCTTTTTTTTAAATGGGTAAACAGGCCTGTTCAGCCTTCTTTTCTTTTTTTTTTTTTTTGAGATGGGAGTTTCACTCTTGTTGCCCAGGTTGGAGTGCAGTGGCATGATCTCAGCTTGCTGCAACCACCTCCTGGGCTCAAGCAATTCTCCTGCCTCTGCCTCCCAGGTAGCTGGGATTACAGGCATGGACCACCACACCCAGCTGATTTTGTGGATTTTTTTTAGTAGAGACAGGGTTTCATCATGTTGGTTAGGCTTGTTTCGAACTCCTGACCTCAAGTCGTCCACCCGCCTTGGCCTCCCAAAGTGCTGGGATTACAGGCATGAGCCACTGCGCCCGGCCTCAGCCATTATTTTGTTGTACCTCTATTGTATGTAAGGTGCTGTAGCATAATATAGAGATTTTAAAAAGATGTTTCACTCAGTTTTTATAATCTCATGTGGAAATAGACAACAACATCACCAAGATAGAAGTGAATGAGAAGCTCACTACTGAAGCTGAGTTTCAGGTGCTACTGGAATTTGCAGGTAGCAGAGAAGATATAAAATTACTGGTTATATTTTAGTAAACTAAGGATACATACTACAGTATCAAAGGTAAGCACTAAAAATGTGTAACTAAAAAGCTAATAAACTGTACCTACTTTAAATATAAAAGGACTAAGCAATTCAACTAAAATATTATCACACTGGAAAAAACAATATACTGCTTTTCAAAAACCACTCTAAATATAAGGACAGGAAAACAGTTTAAAGTAAAGTTCCACAGTAGGCTTTGAGACAAAAAGCATTATTACAAAAAAAAGGGACATTTCAAAAATGATGTAAGGAAGATATAACAATCATAAATTTACATGTACCAAGCTAGAAATAAAGCAGAAGTTCCACTTTTGGTTAGCTACAGAAAGTTGCTGAAGACCATTACTTCTACCATAATAATGAAAAAATACTGGATAAATTAAAAGATCATATTTGGCTTGAAAGTCATTCTTAGTTGAATTGACTAATGACTGCTGTCATTTTGGAATGGAAATAGCCTGTTATAGGGGAGAAAATTTTGTAGTAACAGCTACACAAGGAGTATCTTGGCATATTGGGGCCTGGATGAGTCCCAAATACAGAATTAATTTTCCCCACATATCAGTTTCTTTTCAGTGGAACTTTTCTGAATAAGCAATGGCATAGGAAGCTAGGGGCTGGGGTGTGAAACCAGGCAAAGTCTTGTAGCCTCATGGTGATGAAATCACAAAACCTGACTCGAGAAAGGAGCTTGATCCCTCTTTCAAACTTGGACGCTAGAGGTAATGCAAAACTAACAGAAGTAGCAACTCAGAACCCTTGCAGGTAAATCTGTAATAAATAAAATAACTCACCCTCATTCTTGCTGCAAGACAGGGGAAAAGGGCATGTTCTTTCTGAGAAAATTATTTAGGCTCTATTGATCTTTTGTACACAGTTGTCTGATATAAAAAACATAATGGAAGAAGCAGGAAAATGATCCTTACATGACAAAGTCAATAGAAGCAGATCACAGACAACCCAGATACTAGTATTTTAGTAAACAAAAACTTTAAGAACACGTTACAAATGTGTCAGAATTTAGAAGGAAAGATAAAATCAATGAAACTGGAGAATTTCAGCAAAATACTTGAAACTCAAAAAACTAAATGGAAATTTTAGAACTAAAATATGTAATAGAAATAATTCATTGGATGGGCTTAACAAAAAACCAGATATAGCAGAAAAAAGATTAGTGGATTCAGAGATAGATTGAAATTATCAAAACAAGCAAAAAGGGGAAAAAGATTTTCATACTGAATTGTCATTTAAAAAATAATGTATAAAATTTGGACAACAATAATAAAAATGTAATCTACATTTATGGGATCTTCAACAACTGCAGAATATACATTATTTTCAAGTAAACATGAAATTTTTACCAATGTAGATCCTATACTGGGCTACAAAACAATTCTTAGTATATTTCAAAAGCTTGACTTCACCCAGAGTTTTTATCACAATGGAATTAAATTTAAAAATCAATAGTAGTATAACTAGAAAGTCCCAATATTATAAATCAACACAGTTTGCAAGTAAGTTTGGGTCAAAAAAAATCACAAAGCTGGGTGTGGAGGCATGCATCTCTAGTTCCAGCTACTTGGGAGACTGAGGCAGGAGGGTTGCCTGAGCCCAGGAGTTTGAGGCCAACCTGGGCAATATATCAAGACCTTGTTTGTAAGAGAGAGAGAAAAAGTGTTTTCTGTCCATAAAAGTCAGACATGCACATTTAAAAAAATTGGCAAGATATATATTTTAAAAATCACAGTGGATACTCAAATAATGGTAATGAAAACGCAGTATGTGAAAATTTGTCAGATGCAAATAAAACAGGGCTTAGATTAAAAAGTATATCTTTAAACACATGTATTTAAAAAGGTGAAAGGCTTAAAATCAGTGAATAAGCTTTCATCTCAAGAAACTAGAAAAAGCAAATGAAACGCAGAGGAAATAGAGGAAGGTAATAAACATAAGAGCAACATTAAATAAAATTGAAAGCAGATAAGCAATAGAGAAAATGAGGACAAAAGTTTCTTGTTTAAAATGATTAATAAAATTGATTAATCAATTTTATTAAGCTCCTAGGAAGCTGATCAGGAAAAAAGAAAACACAAATTACTAATACTAGAAATTAAAGAGGGCTGGACGCAGTGGCTCACGCCTGTAATCCCAGCACTTTGGGAGACTGAGGTGGGTGAATCACTTGAGGTCAGGAGTTTGAGACCAGCCTGACCAACATGGTAAAACCCTGTCTCTGATAAAAATACAAAATCAGCTGGGCGTGGTGGTGCACTCCTGTAATCCTAGCTACTTGGGAGGCTAAGGCAGGAGAATTGCTTGAACCCAGGAGGCAGAGGTTGCAGTGAGCTGAAGTCACGCCAATGCACTCCAGCCTGGGTGGGCAATAAGAGCGAAACTCCGTCTCAAAAAAAAAAAAAAAAAAAAAAAAACATTGCAGATAGTAAATTAGCAAATAAATATATTATGGACAACATTATGCCAATAAATTTGACAACTGAAAAAAGACAAATGTATTGCCAAAGTTGATAAGGGGAGAAGTAAAAGATATTAATATCCCAAACTCATTTTAAGAAATTGAATTTGCAGTTTAAAACTTTTACGTAGAGCATCAGACCTCACAGTCTTCACTGGCAAAGTCTACTAAACATTTAGGGAGGAATAATACCAATATTACACAAATTATTTCAGAAAACAGAAGAGAAAATATATTTCAATTCATTTTATAAGGTTTCCATGCCCCTAATTTTAAAACCATATCAAAACATTACAAGAAAATTACCAGTATTTCTTGGGCTGGGCACAGTGGCTCATGCCTCTAATCCCAGCACTTTGGGAGGCCAAGGCAGGCGGGTCACCTGAGGTCAGGAGTTTGAGAACAGCCTGGCCAACCTGGTGAAACCCCGTCTCTACTAAAAATTCACAAATTAGCCAGACGAGGTGGCAGGCACCTGTAATCCCAGCTACTCGGGAGGCTGAGGCAGGAGAATCACTTGAACCTGGGAGGTGGAGGTTGCAGTGAGCCGAGATCACGCCATTGCACTCCAGCCTGGGTGACGAGCAAAGCTCCATCTCAAAATAAATAAATAAATAAAATTACCAGTATTTCTCATGAACATTGATGCAAACATTCTTAACAAAATTTGGCAAGTTGACTGGGCACAGAGGCTCAGGCCTGTGATCCCAGCACTATAGGAGGGTCCCTTGAGTCCACAAGTTCAAGACCATGCTGGGCAATATGGTGAGACCTCGACTTTACAAAAAAATTAAAATATTAGCCAAGCATGGTGGTGTATGCCTGTAGTTCTGGCTACTCCGAAGGCTGAGGTGGGAGGATTACTTGAGCCCGGAAGGCAGGAGGCAGAGGTTGCAGTGAGCCGAAATCATGCCACTTCACTCTAGCCTGGGCAACAGAGTGAGACCCTTTCTCAAAAGACAAAAACAAAACAAAGCAACTTGGATCCAGCAGTATGTATTTTTAAAAATAGTACAGTATGACCACGTGGGACTTATTCCAAGAATGTATACTTAGTTTAACATTAAAACCATATTAACAAATATATATGGGCATTTGGAGTTTTTACAAAGGTGCAGAGGCATTTCAATGGAAAATGGATGGTATTTTCAAGAAATGGTAATTGAAGTCAGGCATAAATGGTGAATGCTTGTAATCTCAGCTATTTGCGAGGCTGAGATTGGAGGATTCCTTGAGCCCAGGAGTTCAAGGCCAGCCTGAGCAACATAGAGAGACCCTGTCTTAAAAAATAATAATAATAAAAAAAGAAAAGCTTAAAAAATAGAAATGGTACTTAAATAGTTGGACTTCCATATGGGAAAAAAATGATTATTGACCCATATCCCTCAGTGTATTTAAAAATGAGCTAAAATGGATCATAGACAATCTGAAGAGGCCTATATTTGTTAAATAAATTGAATCAATAATTAATAACACTCCAAAACAGAAAGCACCAGGCCCAGAAGGGCTCACAGATGTATTCTTCCAAACATTTAAGGAAGAAATTGTAAGCAGAGGAAATACATTCTAACACATTTCATTAAGCCAGCATTACCATAATACCAAAGCCAGACAAAGACTACAAAGAAAACTATAATATCTCTCCTAAACATTGGTGTAAAAATCCTCAACAAAATATTAGCATATTGAATTCAAAGGTGTATAAAAAGAATTACATACTATGACTATGTACAGTTTGTCCCAGGTAAGGCTGGGACAATTGAAAATCAGTTAATGTAACCCATCACATCAAGTAGCTAACAAAAATCACATGATCATATCAACAGATGCAGAAAAGGCATTTTTCTAAATTCAACACCAATTCATTATAAGAACTCTTAGCAAACTAGGAATAGAGGGGAACTTGATATAGAACATCAAGGAAAATGATACATAGATCAGAAAGGAAAAAAAACTTCCTTTGTTCACAGATGACATTGTTTAGGTAGAAGATCCATAATAATTGACAAAAAACTCTTAGAACTAATAAGCAATTATAGGAAGGTTGCAGGATGCAAGGTTAATATACAAAATTTGTCACTTTTCTATATATTAACCCTGAACAAATGGAATTTGAAACTGTAAATACAATACCATTTACATTAGCACTCCCCAAAATGAAATTATCATGTAAAAATCTAACAAAGTATGTACAAGACCTGTTTGAGGAAAACAAGACTGATGAATGAAATCAAAGGACTAAATAAATGGAGGGATATTCCATGTTCATGGATAGCAAGACTCAAAATTGTCAAGATGCTAATTCTTCCCTGCTTGGTCTATGGATTCAACACAATGCTAATGAAAAAACCCAGGAAGTTATTTTGGGGATATCAACAAAATGATTTTTATTTTTTATTTTATTTTATTTTATTTTGAGACAGAGTCTCGCTCTGTCACCCAGGCTGGAGTGCAGTGGCCGGATCTCAGCTCACTGCAAGCTCCGCCTCCCAGGTTCACGCCATTCTCCTGCCTCAGCCTCCCGAGTAGCTGGGACTACAAGCGCCCGCCACCTCGCCCGGCTAGTTTTTTATATTTTTTTAGTAGAGACGGGGTTTCACCGGGTTAGCCAGGATGGTCTCGATCTCCTGACGTTGTGATCTGCCCGTCTCGGCCTCCCGAAGTGCTGGGATTACAGGCTTGAGCCACCGCGCCCGGCCAACAAAATGATTTTTAAATTTGTATGGAGAGACAAAAGAGAATAGCCAATGCAATACTGAAGACAAGCAAAGTGCAAGGACTGATTCTTTCTGACTTCTATAGGCCAGGTGTCGTGGCTCACGTCTGTAATCCCAACACTTTGGGAGGCCGAGGCAGGTGGATCACCTGAGATCAGGAGTTCAAGACCAGCCTGACCAACAAGGCAAAACCCTGTCTGTACTAAAAATACAAAAAATTAGCCGGCCATGGTGGCAGGTGCCTGTAATCCCAGCTACTCGGGAGGCTGAGACAGGAGAATCACTTGAACTTGGGAGGCAGAGGTTGCAGTGAGCCGAGACTGTACCATTGCACTCCAGCCTGGGCAACAAGAGTGAAACTCCATCTCAAAAAGAAAAAAAAAAAAATTACTATAAAGCTACAGTAATCAAGACAATGTGATATTGTCAAAAGGATAGACAAGTAGATTAATGGAACAGAATAGAGGGCCCAGAAATAAGCTTACATAAATACAGTCAGCTATCTTTGACTAAGGAACAAAGACAATGCAATGGAGAAACTATGTTTTTTCACCAAATAGTGCTGGAAAAATGACATCCACATGAGAAAAACAAAAACAAAACACAGACCTTACATCTTTCACAAAAAAGTCAAAATGGACCATAGATTGAAATGTAAAACACAAAACTATAAAACTCCTAGAAGCTAATATAGGTGAAAATCTAAATGACCTTGGATATGGGTATGGCTTTTTATATACAACAGTAAAGGCATGATTCATGAATGAAAGAATTGATAAAATGGATTCATTAAAAAAAAAACTTACGCTCTGTGAAAGAGACTTGCCAAGAGAATGAGAAGACAAACCAAATTGAGATAAAATATTTGCTAATGACATATCTGATAAAGGACTATGGTCCAGGCTGGGCACAGTGGCTCACGCTTGTAATCCCAGCACTTTGGGAGGCCAAGGCAGGCGGATCATGAGGCCAGGAGTTCGAGACCAGCCTGGCCAACATGGCGAACCCTGTCTCTACTAAAAAATACAAAAATTAGCCAGGAGTGGTGGTGGGTGCCTATAATCCTAGCTACTCGGGAGGCTGAGGCAGGAGAATTGCTTGAACCTGGGAGGCGGAGGTTGCAGTGAGCCGAGATCGTGCCATTGCACTCCAGCCTGGGTGACGAGCAAGACTCCATCTAAAAAAAAAAAAAAGAAATGTCCAAAATATATAAAGAGCTGTTAAAACTCGATAGGGAAATGAACGACTTGATTTTTTTTAATTTAGATTTATTTTTTATATTTTGTATTTAAGTTCTGGGATACATGTGCTAGATATACAAGTTTCTTACATAGGTAAATGTGTGCCATGGTGGTTCACTGCACCTATCAACCCATCGCCTAGGTATTAAGCCTGTGTGCGTTAATTATTTCCTAATAATCCTGATACTCTCCCTCCCCCGATCTTCCCCCGATCTTCCCCCGACAGGCCTCACTGTGTTTTGTTCCCCTCCCTCTGTCCGTGTGTTGTTGTTCAGCTCCCACTTGTAAGTGAGAATATGCAGTGTTTGGTTTTCTGTTTCTATGTTAGTTTGCTAAGGATAATAGCTTCCAGCTCAATCCATGTCCCTGCAAAGGACATGATCTCATTCCTTTTTATGGCTGCATAGTATTCCACAGTGTATATGTACCACATTTTCTTTATCCAGTCTATTATTGATGGGTATTTGGGTTGATTCCATGTCTTTGTTATTGTAAATAGTGCAATGAATATATGTATGCATGTATCTTTATAATAGAGTAATTTATATTCCTTTGGGTATATACCCAGTAATCAGATTGCTGGGTCAAATGGTATTTCTGGTTCTAGGTCTCTGAGGAATCGCCATACTGTCTACCACAATGGTTGACCTAATTTACATTCCTGCCAACATTGTAAAAGTGTTCCTATTTCCCCACAGTCTCACCAGCATCTGTTGTTTCTTGACCTTTTAATAATCACCACTCTGACTTGGATGAAATGGTGTCTCATTGTGGTTTTGATTTGCATTTCTCTAATGATCAGTGATGTTGAGCTTTTTTTCATATGTTTGTTGGCTTCATAAATGTCTTCTTTTGAGAAGCGTCTGTTCATGTCCTTTGCCCACTTTTTCATGGGTTGTTCATTGGTTTGTTTTTTCTTGTAAATTTAAGTTCCATGTACATCCTGGATATTAACCCTTTGTCAGATGGTTAGATTGCAAAAATTTTCTCCCATTATCTGTCCACTCTGATGATAGTTTCTTTTGCTCTGCAGAAGCTCTTTAATTAGATCCCATTTGTCAATTTTTAATTTTGCTACAATTGCTTTTGGTGTTTTTGTCATGATATCTCTGCCTGTGCCTATGTCCTGAATGGTATTGCCTAAAGTTTCTTCTAGGGTTTTTATAGTTTTGGGCTTTACATTTAAGTCCTTAATCCATCTTGAGTTACTTTTTGTATAAGGTGTAAGGAAGGGGTTCAGTTTCAGTTTTCTGCATATGGCCAGCCAGTTTTCTGAGCACCATTTATTAAATAGGGAATCCTTTCCACATTGCTTGTTTTTGTCAGGTTTGTCAAAGATCAGATGGTTATAGATGTGCCATCTTATTTCTGAGATCTCTGTTCTGTTCCATTGGTCTATGTGTCTGTTTTTGTACCAGTACTATGCTGTTTTGGAACAACCTAATTGTAAAATGGGCAAAAGGCATGAACAGACACCTTACCAGAGGAGATGTACAGATGGCAAATAAACATGAAAAGAGGTTCATCCTGTTCATTAGACAAATGCAAATCAAAACTACAATGAGATATCATCTCACACCAGTCAGAATGACTATTATTAAAAAGCATCCCCCCCAAAAACAAACAAACAAACAAACAAAAACACATACTGGCAAGATTGTGGAGCAAAGGGAACCTTTATACATTGTTGGTGAGAGTGTACATTAGTTCAACTCTTGTGGGAGGCAGTATGGCAACTAAAAGCAGAACTACCTTTCATCTCAGCAATCCCATTACTGGGTATATACCCAGAGGAGTATAAAGCATTCTACCCTAAAGACACATGCACATGAATGTTATTTGCAGCACCATTCACAATAGCACAGACTTGGAATCAACTTAAATGCCCATCAGTGACAGACTAGATAAAGAAAATGTGGTACATATGCACTGTGGAATATTATGCAGCCATAAAAAGGAACAAGATCATGCCTTTTATGGGAACATGGATGGAGCTGGAGGCTATCACCCTTAGCAAACTAATGCAGGAACAGAAAACCAAATTCTGCATGTTCTGACATATAAGTGGAAGCTAAATGATAAGAACTTAGGAACACTAAGAATGAAACACAGATACTGGGGTCTACTTGAAGGGGGAGGGTGGGAGGAGGGAGAGGAGCAGAAAAGATGACTATTGGGTACTCAGCTTAATACTTGGGTGATGTCATAATATGTGCAGCAAACCCCCATGACACATGTTTATCTATGTAACAAACCTTCACATGTGCCTCCAAACCTAAAATAATTTTTTGATTTTTTTTTTTTTTGAAACAGAGTCTCGGTCTGTTGCCCAGGTTGGAGTGCAGTTGTGCAGTCTTGGCTCACTGCATCCTCCATCTACTGGGTTCAAACAATTCTCCCTGCCTCAGCCTCCCAAGTAGCTAGGATTACAGGCATGTGCCACCACACCTGGCTAATTTTTTTATTTAGGAGAGATGGGGTTTCACCATGTTGGCCAGGCTGGTCTTGAACTCCTGACCTCAAGTGATCTGCCCACCTCAGCCTTTCAAAATGCAAGGATTACAGGCGTGAGCCACCCAAGGAGACTGAATTTAAAAAAAAGAAAAGAAAGAAAAGAAAAAAATGTGGCGAGGTTTATCATATGTCATCATGGAATTGTAAATGAAAACACCAGTGAGATACACACCTATTAGAATGGCCACAGTCCTAAAGACTGACAGCAACAAATGCTTATGAGGATGTGGAGCAACGGGAACACTCGTTCATTGCTGGTAGTAATGCAAAATGGTACAGCCACTGTATTAGTTTGTTCTCACACTGCTACAGAGAAATACCTGAGACTGGGTAATTTATAAAGAAAAGAGGTGTAATTGGCTCATAGTTCTGCAGGCTCTACAGGAAGCATAGCAGCATCCACTTCTGGGAAGACCTCAGGGAGATTTTACTCATGGCAGAAGGCAAAGTGGGAGCAGGCATGTTCACATAGAGCAGGAAGAAGAGAGAGCAAGGAGAGGAGGTGCTACACACGTTTAAACGACCAAATCTCACAAGAACGGACTCAATATTACCACACAGTACCAAGGGGAAAGTCCACCCCCATGATTAAATCACCTCCCACCAGGCCTAACCCCCAACACTGAGGGTGACAAACATGAGATTTCGGTGGGGACACAGATCCAAATCATAGCCACTTTGGAAGACAGTACGGAAGTTTCTCTTAAAACTGAATGTAGTCTTACCATATGATCCAGTAATGATACTCCTTGGTATTTACCCAAATGAGTTGAAAACTTAACACACACACAAAATGAACCCGCACCTGGATATTTTTAGGAGTTTCATTCATAATTGCCAAAATTTGAAAGCAACCAAGATGTCTTTCAGTAGGTGAATGGAAAAATAAACTGTGGTATATCCAGACAGTGGAATATTTTTCAGTGTTAAAAAAAAATGAGCAGGCCAGGCGCGGTGGCTCATGCCTGTAATCCCAGCACTTTGGGAGTCCGAGGTGGGTGGATTGCCTAAAGTCAGGAGTTCGAGACTAGCCTGACCAACATGGTTGAAACCCCGTCTCTACTAAAAATACAAAAACTATCTGGGCATGGTGGTGGGTGCCTGTAGTCCCAGCTACTCAGTAGGCTGAGGCAGGAGAATCTCTTGAACCCGGGAGGTGGAGGTTGCAGTGAGCAGAGATCACGCCATTGCACTCCAGCCTGGGCAATAAGAGTGAAACTCCATCTCAGGAAAAAAAAAAAAAGAAAGAAAGAAATGAGCTATCAACCATGAAAAGACATGAAGGAACGTTAGATGCATGTTATTAAGTGAAGGAAGCCAATCTGAAAAGGCTATATAATGCATTATTTCAACTATATGACATTCAGGAAGAAGTAAAAAAAAGACAGTAAAAAGATCAGTGGTTCCAGGGGTTAGGGAAGAAGGAGGGATGAACAGGCAAGGCACAGGATCTTTACAGCAGTTAAACTATTCTAAATGATGATGGAGGCATTTCATTATAAATTTATCAAAATCAATAAAATGTATGACACAAAGAGTGAGCCCTAGCATAAACTATGAACTTCAGGTCATAATATTTTTTCAATGTAAGTTCATTGACTATAAACAAATGTGCAGCATTTGTGGGATGTTGACAGTGGCAGAGGTTGTGCATGTGTGGGTGTAGGAGGTGTATGGGAACTCTCTGTACTTTCCCCTGAATTTGCTAAGAACCTAAAACTGGTGTAAAAAACTAAAGTCTATCTTTTTTAAAAAAGTGTACACAAGCAAACAGTTTGTAAACTTCATTTGCTTAAAAATTACATAAAATATGTCAATAATTAACAGTGAGTTGACTCTAAATGAAGGCATTATTAAAAAAAACTAGATTATATGCCAAAATAATTCCTAAAACTGAAAATATAGAAGAAAACAGGAAAACATCTTTATGCTCTTGTGATAAGCAAAGGTTTCTTAGATTACCCCCATAAACATCCATCTTTAAAAAGATACACAGACCCGGCGCAGTGGCTCATGCCTGTAATCCCAGCACTTTAGGAGGCCGAGGCAGGTGGATTACCTGAGGTCAGGAGTTCGAGACCAGCCTGGCCAGCGTGGTGAAACCCTGTCTCTACTAAAAATACAAAAATTAGCCAGGTACGGTGGTGTGTGCCTGTAATCCCAGTTACTCAGAAGGCTGAGGCGTGATGGCGGGCGCCTGTAGTCCCAGCTACTCGGGAGGCCGAGGCAGGAGAATGGCGTGAACCCGGGAGGCGGAGCTTGCAGTGAGCTGAGTTCGCGCCACTGGACTCCTGTCTGGGTGACAGAGCGAGACTCCGTCTCAAACAAAAATAAATAAATAGAGGAGAAAAATAACGTAATCATCTCAATGGATTCAGAAAATGCATTTGAAAACTTGTTAAAAAATCATAACAAAATAAATAAAAATTATATCAACACCCATTCATGATAAGTGCTCTTGACAAACTAGGAATGGAAGGGATTTTCCTCAGCCTGATAAATCATACCTATGAAAAATTTATAGATAGTATCATTATTAATGGTGAGATAGGCACTTTTCCTTTAAAATGTTAATAACAAAGCAAGAATGGCCACTTTCTCCATTTCTATTCAATATTGTTATGGAGGCCCTAGCAAATATAAGATAAAATAATAGATTTACAAAGGAAAAATAACTGTGTATGCACAGACAAAATGATTATGTATGCAAAAAACCCAAAGGAATCTATGAAAAAATGTCTAGAACTAATAAGTGATTCACACTATGGGATACAAGGTTGTATTAGGGTTCTTTAGAGGGACAGAACTAATAGGAGATATATATATATATATATATAAAGGGGAGTTTATTAAGTATTAACTTACATGATCACAAGATCCCACAATAGGCTGTCTGCAAGCTTGAGGAACAAGGAGAGCCAGTCCCAGTCTCGAAACTGTGTAACTTGGAGTGCAGTGTTTGAGGGCAGGAAGCGTCCAGCACCAGAGAAAGATATGGGCTGAGAAGCTAGGCCAGTCTCAACTTTTCATGTTTTTCTGCCTGCTTTGTATTTGCTGGAAGTTGATTAGATAGTGCCCACCCAATTAAGGGGGGGGTCTGCCTTTCCCAGCCCACTGACTCAAATGTTAATCTCCTTTGGCAAAACCCTCACAGACACACCCAGGATCAGTACTTTGTATCCTTCAATCCAATCAAGTTGACAATATTAGCCATCACAAGTCCACTTTTTGTCAACTTGAACCCATACACATCTCCTGAGATCATACATAATCTTCAAATAAACAATAATAAGGTCATAATTATACCTAACATAATACAACTATTCTTCATATAACCAGAAACGCACCAATCCCCTACCCAAATACTATTACATAATGTTAACAATACTTAAATGCTGATATCAAGTCATTAAATCTTATGTCACATGGCAAAGGAAAAAGGAAATAAAATGAAGATATTTTCTTACTATAAGTGTATACATGCACAAACATGTTTTTAACAAAAGAAGGAAGAAATAATACTCGTGACAATTACAGTCCCTGGTTCTGCAGCTGGTCATGTGGTCATAGCTGGTATTGATGACTAACTTCTCTTTTTTTTTTTTTTTTTTTTTTTT
>NW_016818934.1:3220117-3225840 GCF_001698545.2 Rhinopithecus bieti | reverse complement strand
TTTTTTTTTTTGAGACGGAGTCTTGCTCTGCCGCCCAAGCTGGAGTGCAGTGGCCGGCTCTCAGCTCACTGCAAGCTCCGCCTCCCGGGTTCAAGCCATTCTCCTGTCTCAGCCTCCCGAGTAGCTGGGACTACAGGCGCCCGCCTCGTCGCCCGGCTAGTTTTTTGTATTTTTTAGTAGAGACGGGGTTTCACCATATTAGCCAGGATGGTCTCGATCTCCTGACCTCGTGATCCGCCCGTCTCGGCCTCCCAAAGTGCTGGGATTACAGGCTTGAGCCACCGCGCCCGGCCAATGACTAACTTCTCTATTACCCATTCTGTATTCCCTTTGCCTTTAGCCAGCACCTCAGCAGGTCATGGTTTTTTTCCTGGTGGAGTGACTCAAACCTTCATTCCTGAAGGGTCTGGGCCATTTGTAGTCCTGACTGGATTGGGCTGTTGTAGTTTCCCATTGACCTTAATCACAGGGCATGGTAGTAGTAAGAGACGCCCTAATGGATCTCCTGTATTCCATGCATACTATTCCTTACCTCCGTTGTGGAGTAGTGGACTGCTTTCATCTTGATAGTCCGGGTCAATCACCCCAGCCAACACTGAACTCCCTTCTTAGCCTGTTGACTTAAAGGTAGGAGGAGCCCAAAGTGTCCAGGTGGCAATGTTAACCTCCAGTTTAATGGGATTGTTGTGTCTTCTGGTGGCAATGCCCTTCCCGCTCTAACTAAGACCTCTAGGCCAGAAGAATGTAATGTCACGGGAACAGGAAGCAAAAATTTTGTTAGTGTATCACTAGGGGTAATGAGTGGTGCCACTCCCACTTTCACCCCTTGATTCCTGGACCTGTGAATCCTGGCTATGGGAGAAACAGTACCATATATTGGATACTGATTCAGAGCATACATGGCCTTCTGGAGCATACAGGGCCTTCTGCAGGCCCTGGCCTTGCAAAGTATTGTTACCTAGTTGGCATTGTAATTGTGACTTCAAAAGACTATTCCACTGTTCTGTTATTCCAGCTGCTTCAGGATGATGGGGATCATGGTAAGACCAGTGAATTCCATGAGCATGAGCCCACTGCTGCACTTCCTTAGCCATAAAGTGAGTGCCTTGGTCAGAGGCAATGCTAATGTGGAATACCATGGTGGTGGGAAAGGCATTCCGTGAGTCCACGGATAGTAGCCTTGGCAGAAGCATTGTATGCAGGGTAGGCAAACTCATATCCAGAATAAGTGTCTATTCCAGTGGGGACAAACCTCTGCCCTTTCCATAATGGAAGAGGTCCAATATAATCAACCTGCCACCAGGTAACTGACTGATCACCCTGAGAAACGCTGCCATATCAAGGGCTCAGTGTTAGTCTCTGCTGCTGGCAAACTGGTCATTCAGCAGTGGCCATAGCCAGGTCAGCCTTGGTGAGTGGAAGTTCATTTTGCTGAGCCCATGCGTAACCTCCATCCCTGCCACCATGGCCACTTTGTTCATGAGCCCATTGGGCAATAACAGGGGTGGCTGAGGAAAGAGGCTGAGTGGTGTCCACAGAATGGGTCATCCTATCCACTTGATTATTAAAATTCTCCTCTGCTGAAGTCACCCATTGGTGAGCACTCACATGGGATACAAATATCTTCACGGTTTTTGACGACTCAGAGAGGTCCATCCATATACCTCTTCCCCAAATTTCTTTGTCACCAATTTTCTAATCGTGCTTCTTCTAAGTCCCTGACCATCCAGCCAAACCATTGGCTACAGCCCATGAATGAGTGTATAATCACACATCTGGCCATTTCTCCTTCCATGCAAAGTGCACAACCAGGTGTACTGCTCAAAGTTCTGCCCACTGGGAGGATTTCCCTTCACCATTATCCTTCAGGGATGTCCTAGAAAGTGGCTGTAGTGGTACTGCTGTCCACTTTTGGATGGTGCCTGCATATCGTGCAGAACCATCTCTGAACCAAGTCCTAGCCTTCTCTTCCTATCAGCTGTTCATAGGGAACTCTCCATGAGGCCATCAGTGCAGGCTGAGGGAGAGAAGGCAGGGTGGGAGGAGTGGAGACTGTGGGTATTTGAGCCACTTCCTCACGTAACTTACTTGTGCCTTCAGGACCTACTTGAGCCTGATCACATATATACCACTTCCATTTGATGATGGAATGCTGCTGTGCACAACCCACTTTATGGCTAGATGAGCCAGAAAGCACCCAGTTCGTGATTGGCAGTTCAGGTTGCATAGTGACTTGATGACCCATGGTCAAACGTTCAGTTTCCACCAAAGCCCAGTAACAGATCAAGAGCTGTCTCTCAAAAGGAGAGTAGTTATCTGGAGAAGATGGCAGGGCCTTGCTCCAAAATCCTAGACACCTCTGCTGTGATTCGCCTGTGGGGGCCTGCCAAAGGCTCCAAACAGCATTCCTCTCTGCCACTGACACCTCAAGCACCATTGGATCTGCTGGGTCACATGGCCTAAGTGGCAGAGCAGCTTGCACTGCTGCCTGGACTCCACATGGGCCAGAATAACACACCCAAATGAGAAATGTGTTGCCTCTGAAATCCAAATAGGTCCATTGGCGTTGTGCCTTTCTTGGTTGTAGGATGGACCAAATGCAGCAATTTATCCTTCACCTTAGAAGGAGTATCTTGAGAGTCTCCACACCACTGGACCCCTAGAAATTTTACTGAGGTAGAAGGTCCCTGAATTTTAGTTGTATTTATTTCCCATCCCCTGGCACACAAATATCTTACCAATAAGTCCAGTGTGTTTGCTACTTCTTGCCCACTGGATCCAATCAGCATAATGTCATCAATGTAATGGACCAGTGTGATATCTTGTGGAAGGGAAAAGCGATCAAGATCTCTCCGAATAAGATTATGACACAAACTTGGAGAGTTGATATACCCTTGAGGTAGGACAGTAAAGGTATATTGCTGGCCTTGCCAGCTGAAGATAAATTGTTTCTTGTGGGCCTTATGGACAGAAATGGAGAAAAAGGCATTTGCCTAGTAAATGGCTGCATACCAGGTACCAGGAGATGTGTTAATTTGCTCAAGCAATGAAACCACATCTGGTACAGCAGCTGCAACTGGAGTCACCACTTGGTTAAGCTTACGAGAATCCAGTGTCATTCTGCAAGATCCACCTGTCTTCTGCACAGGCCAAATGGGAGAGCTGAATGGGGATGTGGTGTGAATCACACCAAGTCTTTGATGTTGGCAGTCATCTCCACAATCCCTCCAGGAATGCAGTATTGTTTTTGATTTACTATTTTTCTAGGTAGAGACATCTCTAATGGCTTCCATGTGGCCTTTCCTACCATAATGGTCCTCACCTTACCAGTCAGGTAGCCAATGTGGGGTTTCTGCCAGCTGCGAGGTATATTTATGCCAATTATGCATTCTGACACTGGGGACGTGACCACAGCATGAGCCTGGGGACCCACTGGACCCACTGTAAGTTGGACCTGAGCTAAAACTCCATTAATTACCTGACCTCCATAAGCCCCTACTTTAGTGGAGGACCACAATGATGTTTTGGGTCTTCTGGAATCAACGTCAGCTCAGAGCCAGTGTCCAGTAGTCCTGGAAATGTCTGATCATTTCCCTTTCTCCAGTGCACAGTTACCCTGATTAAAGACTAGAGGTTTCCTTAGGGAAGGATGGGAGAAAGATTCACTGCATAAATTATCGGTAGTGTAGTGGGGTCCTTCCTCAGGGGGACCTGGCCTCCCCTTCTTTCAAGGGATTTTGGGTCTGTAAATTTTCTTAAGTCTAGAAATTGATTGACAGGCCGTGATTTTCTGTTTTTGTAATTCAAATTAGTCTTCTATCCATTTGACCTGGAGGTTTTCTGCTTATATAAATTAAGCAGGAATGCAGTAGGCTTCCTATCAACTTCATTTCTAGGAACACCATGACTAATTAGCCAATGCCAGAGCTCTACATGAGTCAGAGTATTCTGATTGCTGCTTTGCCTCTCTTGTTCATTACACTGGCTATGCCCACCTTGCCTTTGATGGTTGAGTGCCCGGCCCCTGCCACCTCGGGATCCAACTATTTCCGTTTTATTTAAGGTTTATAGTTGAGTGACTGTGATTCCCTCCCTTAGATCTGGCATACAGAGAAAGGCACTTACAGGGCTCTCCAAAAATGCAGGTGCTGCCCTCACAAATCTATTTCACAAGGCAGTGGTCAAGGGTATATCTTCTGGATCCTCCCAGCTAGGATGAGTAGGTCTGAAGTGACTAATCCACTCCACCATCCCGATCTCCCTAAGCCGTTGGATCCCTTCCTCTACATTAAAGCAAGGGAGATCAGGAATTTCCAGCTCTCTCACAGTGGGCTCTATTTTAATCCATATTTCAGCTAACTAAGCAAATAAACTATTAGAACCTTTTTAAACTCCCAGAGGTGCAACATTAAAAGCAGAGTCCCTACTTAGTGGACCCAAATCAATAAATTCAGCCTGATCCAGCACTATATTCCTCCCACCATTATCCCATACCCTTAATATCCATTCCCATGCCTGTTTTCCAGATTTCTGTTTATATATATTAGAGAACTCAAACAGTTCTTTTCGAGTGTAGTGCACCTTCTTATGGGTCATACTCTCAACCTCACCTCTAGGGGCCCGCTGGGACTTTAGTTATAGGTCTAGAAGCGAACAGGGGTATTGGGGGTGCGTCCTGAGGAGAGTCAACATTATTTTACCTAGCAACTGCCTCAGAGGAGGCCATCACTGTTGCCTCAGGCAGCACGGAATTTATCTCCTCAGTCAAAGGTGGAAAGGCTGATGGCAGCATGGGTCTGGGAGGGGATGTTGCCACTCCTGGGGGTGGGGAAGTTGTTCCTTCTGGTAAAAAAGTTTTATCAGAGTTTACAAACTCAGTGTCCCCAGCTTCATCAAGGTCCTCCCACATGTCCCCATTCCAAGTTGCAGGGTCCCATTCTTTTCCAATCAACGCCCTCACTTTAACAGTAGATGGCTGGGTGCAGTGGCTCATGCCTGTAATCCCAACACTTTGGGGGGCCAAGGTGGGCAGACCATGAGGTCAGGAGTTCAAGACCAACCTGGTCAACGTGGTGAAACCCTGTCTCTACTAAAAATACAAATAGCTGGGCACGGTGGTGCACGTCTGTAATCCCAGCTACTTGGGAGGCTGAGGTAGGAGAATCACTTGAACCCAGGAGGCGGAGGTTGCAGTGAGCTGAGATCATGTCATGAACTCTAGCCTGGGCAATAAAGGAAGACTCCGTCTCAAAAAAAAAAAAAAAAAAAAAGGAACAGTAGACATCTGGCGAGGCTGTGCATGCACCTTTTATTGCAGGTCAGCCACTCACATGATAAGAGCTTGTGTCTGTTTTTCCACAATTTCAGCTCTTTCTCTACAGGAGATAAGACTCTCACTCAGGGCAATCTTAGCAGATTTGAGGCCCAGTATCTGCTTCTGAAGCCAGGAGACAGAATCCCTGAGTTCATCATTTTATTTCATCACTTTGTGCAGTGAACTTAGGAGCAACCAACCAGCTTCATTATGTTCCTTGGTTCTCCACATATGGTCAAAGGTATTTATGTATAGAGTCACTAAACTCCTTGCCTCTCATGAGCGGTGACTCAGAAGTGTCAAATGCATTTGTTTTGCATAACTCTCTTAAACAGTTTGTGCTGGCTGGGCGCGGTGGCTCAACCCTGTAATCCCAGCACTTTGGGAGGCCGAGACGGGCGGATCACGA
>NW_016818934.1:3217346-3219094 GCF_001698545.2 Rhinopithecus bieti | reverse complement strand
GGAGACCCCCCCAAAAAAAAAAAAAAAAAAAAAAAAAAAAAAACAGTTTGTGCTAAGGACTGTCAGTGTTCTCCATACTATTAGAAGTAGAGTCCTCAGCATTTTGGGGTCTAATCATGTTAAGCCACCAACTCCAGAAACCCCAAAACCAACGAAAGAACTCCATCCTTAATATTCTGCTCTTCTAGAACCACCCCTGGTGCCAAAATCTTTATTAGTCAGGGTTCTCTAGAGGGACAGAACTAATAGGATAGAACTAATAGGATAGCCTTTCTATATATATAAAGAGGAGTTTTTTAAGTATTAACTTACATGATCACAAGTTTCTACAATAGGCTGTCTGCAAGCTTGAGGAACAAGGAGAGTCAGTCCCAGCCTCAAAACTGTAGAACTTGGAGTCCAATGTTTGAGGGCAGGAAGCGTCCAGCATCGGAGAAAGATATAGGCTGGTGGGCTGGGCCAGTCTCAACTTTTCACGCTTTTCTGCCTGCTTTATATTTGCTGACAGCTGATTAAATGGTGCCACCCAATTAAGGGTGGGTCTGCCTTTCCCAGCCCACTGACTCAAGTGTTAATCTTTGGCAAAACCCTCACACACACACCCTGGATCAATACTTTGTATCCTTCAATCAAGTTGACACTCAGTATTAACCATCACAGAGGTAAATGTTTAAAAATTATTTCTATTTCTATATGCTAGTGACAAACATTTGGAAAATCAGATTTAAAAGATGCTAGGCCAGGTGTGGTGGCTCATGCCTATAATGCCAGCACTTTGGGGGTCTGAGACAGGAGAACTGCTTGAGGCAGTGGTTTGACACTAGCCTGGGCAACATAGCAAGACCCACCTCTACAAAACAAAAAAAAAATAGCCAGGTGTGGTGGCACTCTCCTGTCATTCTAGGTACTCAGAAGGCTAAGGCTTGAGGATCACTTGAGCCTAGAAGTTTGAGGTTGCAGTGAGCTATTATTCTGCCAGTGCACTCCAGCCTGGGTGACAGAGGGAGACTCTGTCTATAAAATAAAAATTAAAATTAAAAAATGAATAAATATATAAAAATGTCATTTTTATGCAGCAACTCCTCAGTAACAATGAGCATACCTAGTTGCCAGATCTTGGTTTCTAAAACCATTCTCAAACAAAAGGAACTAAGGCTCCTTGGAGATAAGGTGGAGATATGGTTGATTCTAAGACTGGGGCATAACATAGATGAGCCTGGAGCATCTTGTAGTGTCAGAATGTTAGGGAGTGATAAAGAAACAAACAAAAGAAAAAAATCACTGATGGAGGTATGTCAGAGGGACACAGAAGCCTGCTGAAAGATGTCCTAAAGACCAAAGTTGGAAAAATTTGTGCAGCAAAATAGTATTAGACTATAACCCAGATTTATGGTAAATATCCAAGTGTCCATACTGATATAAACAAATGATTGAGTAAATAAATTCATGAATAAGAGAAAATTCTATGCAGAAGAATTCCAAATAATTTATGTAGATACACTACCCTAAAAGAAATGGAGCATAACTCTCTACTGCTTAAGTGTGGCTATGCAGTGACTTGATTCCAATGAGTATAGTATGGAAAGGGGAAACAAAGTAACTTTACAGTGCAAAACCTGACAAACACTGCCTCAGCCAGATAATCAACGTCAAAATCAACAGTGATAACTTATGTTGATAGTATGTCCCTGTCTTAGTCTTTTTAAATTTTTTTTTTTTTTTTTTTTTTTTTTTTTTTTTTTTTTTTT
>NW_016818934.1:3186878-3216889 GCF_001698545.2 Rhinopithecus bieti | reverse complement strand
CTCCCGCCTCAGCCTCTCGAGTAGCTGGGACTACAGGCACCCGCCGCCACGCCCAGCTAGTTTTTTTTGTATTTTTTTAGTAGAGATGAGGTTTCACAGTGTTAGCCAGGATGGTCTCGATCTCCTGACCTCATGATCCGCCCGTCTCAGCCTCCCAAAGTGCTGGGATTACAGGCTTGAGCCACCGTGCCCGGCCAAAATTTTACTATTATTATTATTATTATTATTTTGAGATGGAGTTTCACTCTTGTTGCCCAGGCTGGAGTGCAATGGCGTTGTCTTGGCTCTCTGCAACCTCTGCCTCCTAGATTCAAGTGATTCTTCTGCCTCAGCCTCCCAGTAGCTGAGATTACAGGCGCCCACCACCATGCTTGCCTAATTTTTTTGGATTTTTAGTAGAGACGGGGTTTCACCACGTTGGCCAGGCTGGCCTTGAACTCCTGACCTCAGGTGATCTGCCCACCTCGACCTCCAAAGTGCTGGGATTACAGACGTGAGCCACGGTGCCCGGCCCTTGTCTTAGTCTTTTTTGTGCTATAACAGAATACCACAGACAGGGTAATTTACAAAGAAAAGAAATTTATTCTTCACAGTGTTGGAGGCTGGAAAATCCAAGAGCATGGTGCTAGCATCTGGCAAAAGCCTTGTGCTGCATTTTCCCATGATGGAAGAACAAGAGACAGATAGAGGAAATCTGGCCAAACTCATCCTTTTTTTCAGGAACCTACTCCTGTGATAATGACATTAATCCATTCATTAGGGCAGAGCCCTTATAACCTAATCACCTCTTAAAGGCACCACTACCCAGTATCATTACATTGGCAATTAAATTTCAACATGAGTTTTGGAGGTGACATTCAAATCATAGCAGTACCCTTGATATGATGAAAATGGCAATTTATTTCTGTGGTCTCCCTGCCAAAAACCCATAACCCCAGTCTTATGAGAAAAACAGTTCCCAATTGAGGGACATTCTACACAATACCTGACCAGTACTTCTCTCACCTGCCAAGATCATCACAAACAAGAAAAGTTTGAGAAACTGTCACAGTCAAGAGGAACCTAAGGAGACACGATGACTAAAAATAATGTGATATCCTGGATGGGATCCTAGGACAGAGAAGGGACTGTGGGTAAAAACTAAGGAAATCTGAATAAACTCTGGAGTCTGGTGAGTAATAATGTATCAATATTGGTTCATTAGTTGTGACAAATGTACCATACATTATAATGTAAGTTGTTGACAATAGGGGAAACTGACTTTGGAGTATGTGGGAACTCTGTTCCTTACAATTTTCTTTAAAATTATTCTAAAAATAGAGTTTATTTTAAAAATACCATTTACAGGCCGGGCGCGGTGGCTCAAGCCTGTAATCCCAGCACTTTGGGAGGCCGAGGCGGGTGGATCACGAGGTCAGGAGATCGAGACCCTCCTGACTAACACGGTGAAACCCCGTCTCTACTAAAATACAAAAAACTAGCCGGGCGCGGTGGCGGGCGCCTGTAGTCCCAGCTACTCGGAGGCTGAGGCGGGAGAATGGCGGGAACCCGGGAGGCGGAGCTTGCAGTGAGCCGAGATCGCGCCACTGCACTCCAGCCTGGGCGACACAGCGAGACTCCGTCTCAAAAAAAAAAAAAAATACCATTTACAGAGCATCAAAAAGCATAAAATACTTAGGAAGAAATATAACAAAAGATGTGGAAGACCACTATGCTGAAACTATAAAACACTGCTGGGAGAAACTCAAGAAGATATAAATAAATGTAGATCTGTGTTCATAGACTGGAAGAGTTGATGTAGTTAAGATGTAATATTGTGAAATGACATCCTAGTTTTAATCCCATCAGACTTTTTGTAAAAATTGATAAGCTAATTCTAAAATTTGTATGACATTTCAAAAGGACCTATAATAAGCAAAACAGTCTCAAAGATTGAGGTTGGATGATTTATACTGTCAGATTTCAGGATATACTATAAAGCTATAATAGTTAAGACAATATGTTATTGCATATGGATAATTAGGTAGATCAATGGAATAGAAGATCAAGTTCAGAAGTAAACTGATACATATTTTGTAACTTGATTTTCAACAAAAACACCAGTGCATTTCAATGGGGGAAAGGAATCTTTTCTGTAAATGGTATTGGAATAACTGAATGTCCTTATGATACAGAAAAGGACCTCGACCTCTACTTCATAGCATACACAAAAATTAATATGAGATGGATCACAAATTTAAACTTGAAAGGTAAGTCTAAAAGTCTTTCAGAAGAAAACAGGCCAAGCATGGTGGCTCGCGCCTGTAATCCTAGCACTTTGGGAAGCCAAGGCAGGCAGATCACAAGGTCAGGAGTTCGAGACCAGCCTGGCCAACATACCGAAACCTTACTAAAAATACAAAAATTAGTCAGGTGTGGTGGCATGCGCCTGTAGTCCCAGCTACTCGGGAAGCTGAGGCAGGAGAATCTCTTGAACCCGGGAAGGGGAGGTTGCAGTGAGCAGAGACCACACCATTGCACTCCAGCCTGGGTGACAGAGTGAGACTTCATTTCAAAAAAAAAGAAAACACAGGAAAATATCTTTTCAACTTTGGGGTAGGAAAAGATTTCTTAGGACACAAAAATCCCTAAGCATAAAAAAAAATAAATTTGGCTTCACCAAAATCAAAACTTTCTGCGGCAAATGACAATGTTAAGAAACGAGAACACAAGCCACATTGTCAGGGGGAAATGTTCACAACATATAGAGACAGAGATAGATCTCCTACAAATCAATAATAAGAGAGAAAAAGCAGCATTATGGCTCTTCACAGAGGAAGGTATAAAATGGTTAATAAGCATATGAAAAAGCTACCCACTTCTCTTCCTCCTACACCTTCTTTAGCCACAGGTATCAGATAAGTGTGGGGGGAGGGTGAAGAGAAGGGGAAGGACTGAATTACTTAGTGTATTAGTTGGGTTTCTCTAGAAACATGGAACCAATAGGGGTGTGTGTGTGTGTGTGTGTGTATGTGTGTGTGTGTGTGTGTGTGTCTGTGTGTGTGTGTAGACAGAGGGAGGAAGAGATTATTTATTTTAGAGAATTGGCTCATATGATTGTGGAGGCTAGCAAGTCCGAGATCTGTAGGGTACAGCTGGCATACTGGAGCTCGAGGGAAGAGTTGATGTTGCAGTTTAAGTCTGAAGGCACCCTGGAGGCAGAATTCCCTCTTCTTTTGGGGACCTCAGTCTTTTTTTTGTCTTAAGACCTTCTACTGATTGGATGAGGCCTACCCACATTTTGAAGGGTAATCTGCTTTACTCAAAATCTACTGATTTAAATGTTAATGTTAACTTCATCTAAAAAATATCTTCACTGAAAGATGTAGAATAGTGTATAACCAAATATCGAGGTACCTTGGCCCAGCCAAGTTGACATGTAAAATTAACCATTCTACTCAGCAAACATAAACTGAAGCCACCTTCCCTAGGTGTGTCCATTGATGAGACAGCAGGGAAGGAGGGAAAGGTTCCTGCTTCTGCTGTGTTACAGTCTGGTCAGCTGTAGCAGATTGCACACCGAGGAGGCAGTGATCTTGCCCCGCAGGAATGCATAACGGAGTGAAGTGAAAGAAGGCTTTCTAGGAGAGGTGACAATTGAACTGAGTCTTGAAGGCTTATTGATGTATCCTGAGCTCCTAGAACAGTGCTTGACACATAGGAGGTGCTCAATAAATATTCGTGAATGAAGTCAGAAGCTATAATGAGAGAGGTAGAGTGAGATGGTGGCTGAGAGGTTGGATGCAATGAAAAGCAACAAATAGATTTTAAACGGAACATTAGATCAGCATTGAGGAGTGGTCCAGGGGCAGGGTGGAAAACAAATCACAGGAGGTTAACCCTGGAGGCTGGAAGAACAGTCCAGAGTCTACTACATTAGACCAGACGTGTTCATAAATAGGCAGCTAACTAAGGCACTGGAGAGCCTAACTGGTGAGAGATGGAGAGGAGGGAGATCTAGGAGGTGGGACCGAATGTGGGAGAGGCTCCAGGCATGGACACAGCACTGGAAGGGCCTTCTTACACCCTTATTTTACAGATGAGTCTGAGACCTAGAGAGGGGAAGCAACTTATTCATGGCCACACAGCATGCTGACAGTGTACACTGAACCAAAAATCAAGGTCCTGTCTCTGGTCACATGCTCTTTTCATGCTAAATGGCCTGTGCTCTCTCTTGCTCTCCCAGCCAAGCTTGTCCTTGGAGTCTAGGGTCCTGGGGCCTCCTCACACAGCGCCACCTCTGACTATTGTTAAGAGTCCTGAGAGTCAGGACAGTGATTAAGCCTCACCTGAAGGTTCTTCTGGGCTCAGTCCTTGTCCTGGAGCCGCTGCCTGCTATGCATGGCTGTGAGGCTGACCCCAAGTGGTAGTTGTTATTTTAAGTAATTCACGTTGGAGGGAGGAAGTGACTGAGGAAAATGTGAAAATGAGTAGCTATTGCAAGATGTGTGTGATAAATGAAACAGGGAACATAAAGACAGACGAAGAGGCACATCTGTTATTTTTGCTCCTTTTTATAGCAACCTCTAAGTTCGACTTTTCACACTAAGTAGGAACCCTTTAGTTCCTGAGCATTTTCCTGACCCAAGCCCTCATTAGCTCAGTGGGAGCAGAGGAGGATGGAGGAGGCCAGGGTCCTGAGAGCCAATGTGAGTCCCTAGAAAAGAGTCCCCCACCCCAGTCCTCCAGGTTCTCTAAGTGTGGCAGGAATCGGAGGCTTTCTGCAGACGGGGTTTGGTGGGCTGAGAATTCCCGCTCTTCTCTGGCTTCTGCTTCCCTTCCCTTTACTGAAGGATGGTGTGGCTGACCTCAGTCAGTCCCGAAACCCAGGACATCTGTACCCAGGCTGTTCCTAGGAAAGCAGCCTGGTTGCAAAGGAGATGCTTTCTATAAGAATATGGACACTTTCTCTTTAACATGGGACAATACTGGCATTCTCTTCTGAGTCATTTTTCCTCTTTTTGGAGGTGGACAGTATGCCCGGTGCCCATGTGCTGGTAGGGCTTGAGGATGGGGACTGGCTGAAGTCATAGAGGGGAAGGGATGATGGTGTCACATGATTCTGGGCTTTTTTCGGGGGGAACTGTTCTCCATTTGGAGTTCCATCTGCTGCTGTGAGGAAGGGTTTGAGGGCTGCTGGGGCAGGGGACCACTGTCCCTAAAATAACCCCAAGTCAGCCTGCTTGGGCCCTTTGATTCCCCCTGAGGTACCTCCTTTGGAGTGGAGCACTGAAGGCTCTGGTTAAAAACCAGATCATCGTGGGAGAGTGTACAGATTAAGTTGTTTAGTTATTCACACCTCAGCTCTCATCAGCTTGTTTCTGTTGATTGTATGTTCAGGTCTGTGCTAAGTCTCACCATTTGGTTCAGGGGGAAGAGAAGGCCCACTCTTGCCAAGGAGGAAGTCACCCCCTGGGTGGAGCTGGAGCAGCTTCAGAGGAATGAAAGGGATGTCTGAAGGCTGATGAGAGGGAGGATGGAGGCAAGACTCCTGCCAAGAGCAAGGGGTGGGAAGAGGGATTCAGGAAAGTGATTGAATACTTGGAATAATTGCCATGAAGCATGCAAAAGAGAGGAAAATGGCTTTTTCTAGGAGTGTGGGGGGCTTGGTTGGGCTGGAAGCCAGGAGTCTGCAGAGCTGCCTGTCAGCTCAATTATGTTATTTTCTCCAGTACTGGGGACAGCTTGGAAGCAGAAGTGGATGACGAAGTCATCACTGGCTGTAGATTGACCAGGAAGCAGGTACGGCAGTAGAACCAACCTTCCCTTTTCTCCTTTTATTTGGGACAGCAAGTAAGCAGCAACTAGGTGTGGCTATGGAACTGAGTTCTCACCAAGGAGATATGAGAGGAGGGCACAGGATGAAAAGGCTCCGGAGAAGGAGGATAGACTGCAGGGGCACTCCATTTTGTTCTTCCTTCCTCTTGCTTCCTCATTGCGCTGTCTGGAATGTGGACATCATGGCAGGAGCTCAAGCAGCCATCCTGGACTACAAGACAGTGTGCTAAGAATGGGCGAACAGTGAGAGAGGAGGAGCAAGGGTTCCTCAGGCACATAGAGTCTCTATGTTATCTCTGGGCTAACCACCTCTGGATTTCTTTGAGAGAGAAATAAACACTCATGATTTTAAGAACTGTTATTTTGGGTTTTCTGTCATATGTCATGAACCTAATCCTAATAGAAACAGACCATATGTGAGGGAACCATGGGTATTATATGAAAGTAAGTTAAGTGATTGACCATGGGGTCTTAGCAAAGGAGAAAGGATGAAAAACCAGGAGATGGCCGGAATGCTGGAGAATGGAGACCCAGCCCTTGGGCTACTAATGCAGCAGAGTAGCTAGTAGGGGTAGAAGGTCTTGAAAAGTGGAGAACAGGAAGTTGTGGTTAGAAGGTGGAATATCTGATTTTACGATTTCAGACATTTGACTAAATATGGAATATTAGATAAGTGCTAATATTCCCCAAATACTTCCTATGCAGCCAGCTCCCTTTGAAGTAATTAGCAGGCCTAATCTCACTCCTGGTATAACTCTGAAGGTAGTTGTTTCTTTTTTATTGGCCTATCTCATAAATAGGGAAACTGAGGCTCACGGAGGTCAAGAAACCTATCTGAGGGAACAAAACTGGCATTGGGCTGGGTTGGCATTGGAACCCCAGCAGTGTGACTCCAGAGCCCAAGCTCTTAACCACACCCGCTCCTCTGCCCTGTACCTCCCTGGGGACTGCCCGGTGGACAGGAGAGTGGGCAGCAAGCAAGGTCAGAGGAGGTGGAGGCCTGTGAGGCTGGCTGCTGGCCACAGCTCTGGATAGATGTTCAAATCCCCAGAATGGGGGCAGGAGGTGAGGTGGCGAGTTATACCAGACATTGAGGATACAGGCCAGGGCAAGGAATGGCATGGTGCAGCTGGGCGACCAGAGCCTTGACAGGGCATGAAAGAGCAGAGATCTGGCCCCCAGGAGTGCACCAACCCTGCCTCTGGCCCTGGGGTTCTGAGGGCTTGGAAGCGTCGGCAGGAGTCTAGGGAACCAGCACCCTGCACTGATGATTTTGATGGAAGCAAAAGAAGGGTGGGCTCTGGGAACAGACAGCCTGGGTTCGGGTCCCATTTCCACCTCCTCTTGGCTGTGTCACGTTGGACAGTTACTTAACCTTTTGTGCCTCAGTTTTCTCATGTGTATGGGCATCATAATAGTTCCTACCTCATAAGATCATGAAGACTAAATGCACTAACACCAGGGAAGCACTTACAACAGTGCCTAGCACCCAACAAGAACCCAGTGATGCTGTTGTAGCTGTTGTTGCTTTTCAGAGCTTTGTGGACAACATGAGGAGCAGGGGCAGGGTGGAACATGGTGAGGACAGACAATGAGGGGAGGCTCTGAGTGGACCAGGAGAGACCACAGGCTATGCCTGTCTTCCTGTAGCCAAAGTCCCTATCAAGGAAGGCTCTGACTTCTGTACGTCACTCTGGACAGGCCCTTGGCCTCCTCTCCTAGGATTATTGGCATGGTAGTTTTATGTTTCCAATGTAAGGAAAGGCTCTGTCCCTTCTAGATAAATGTCTGAACATCTTGGGAAAGATGAGGAGTTTTCCTCTGAACCCCCAAGCTCCACATGCCCACATATCACCCAGCACCCACACTAGGGTCACTGTCCTGTAGTACTTGTTGGTTGATGGCATGGACTGCCTCAGCTTTGCTTACGTTGCCAGGATGGGGCCTGCTCTCCTTGTCCTGCCAGGTGCCCCGTCACTGTCCCTAGGCCCTGGGTGCACACGCTGCCTTTGGCACTAACTGCTCCATATTCTATCTGGCTCTGGAGGGTCCCACACACTCTGTGTGGGCAGCTGTTTACTCATCCACTTCTGTAGCTGCTATTAGGCACCACGGGAACCCAGTCCTACTGAAGGGGTTTATTTTTATTAGCAAATGTCATAAAGTTGGCATTTGTGTGTCTGTTTAGGAAACATTCTGGGAAGACTGAAATAAATATTGGTGAGGACAACAGTGAATCTTTTAGAGAACCAGGCACCCCTGGGCCAAACAAGAGTCTAAACAGCCACAGGACTGTGGCAGGTCTGGGTCCAGAGGGTCCTGTGCTACTGCAGCCTCAAAGCCCAGGGTCCAGGCTTTGCTCTGCTCTTGCCCCACTGTGTGATGCTGGGCAAGTCATTTCACCTCTGCAGGCATCATCGTACCAATCTGTGAAACGGAAACAATGAGCATCCCTCGGGAGCTTTCAGAGACCCAAGCAAAGGCATAGAAATGAAAATGCAATGGGTGTATTTGAGCCCCATATTGAGCAGCAGGCACTCTGTAGACACTCTGGGAAGTACCCAGTCAGCACCTGTGATCCCAGGACAGTGCCTAGGGAGCTGAGAGGGGTTAGGTCTCTTGCTTGGATTCACAAAGCTTGTGAGTAGGTGGGCTGAGATCTAGATCTTGGAGAGCCTGGCTCCAGAGCACATGCTATTTCCACTGCGCCAAAAGGCAAACCAGCCTCAATAAAGCCCACCTCTGCCCGGGGTCTCGGGGAGACCTGGGAAGCGAGGTGGGCAGAAGAGAAGGGGGGCAAAGACAGACCTGAGGAGAAAAGCAGAGAAAAGGAAAGCATTCCGGATGGGCACATGAAACTGGGAGGAGCACAGGGTGGGTTCTGGGGTATGATGGTTTCTCTCTTTTTTTCTTAGTGGCAATTACATGGGTGTCTTCACTCTGTGATAATATATGGAGAGCTGTATGTTATGATTTGAGCACTTTTCTGTACATATGTTACACCTTTTGAAAAGGTTAAAAAGATGGTGATTTTGTAGCATGCGGTTTTGAATCCTAATGTATTTTTAAAGTTCATACTCAATTACTTATACAGCTCTCCTCTGCATCCATTCAAATGACATTAAAAATTCTGTTTAAGAATCTGAAAATATCCAGGTAAAATTCCCAAGAGGCTGGGTCAACGGACAGATTTCAGAACTGAAATTCTGGGAATTTCTGACCTTTCCTTGTGGCTGGCAAGCCCCTAGCATGGAACCCGCCACTGTCCCTAGGTCCTCCTTCCTTTCCTTCTGCTGCCCAGCAAGATGACTGTCTTCTTCAGCCTCCGTGCACCCAGGCTGACCACCTGACTCATGTTAGCCAATGAGATGTGAGCAGAAGAGTTATGTGAGACTTTGGAGAATGTCCTTCTTTATCTCTTCCTTCATCTTGTTAACTAGACTAAAACAGGAATTAAAAGAAATTTTAAAATGTGTAAGCAAAAACTCAGTTGTATGTAAAAAACCTCATTCCCCTGAGGAAAAGAGGTGGAGTCCTTTAAAAATTAACTGCCTGTTTTTCTGTCTGTGGCTAGTGAGCCTTATCTCTCCCTTTCCAGGCATTGTGAAGACCCTGTTTCTCTAGCTGTGCAGTTGCAAGGTCACTAGACAGACAAACTCAAGTCATAAAACATGTTTTTCCTTGAAAAGTAAGAAATAATGTAATGCATGTCTCAATTGAATAACTGTCTTTGTTTCTGGATTCTGTAATATGCTTCCCCCTGCAGAGATCTCCCACGGCCCCACGAAATGCTTAAAAGGTAACCTGTTTGTTCAGGGCTCAGTCTTTTAGATGTTAATCTGACTGGGCCGGTGCACCTAAATAATAAATAATAAGTATCCTCCTCAACCCCTCAGTCTCTCTGATTCCTAAATTATCCCACTGCAGGACCTTGGATGTGATGGCTAGAGCTTTAGTGTCCACCTTGGAACATGAGGACAGGGATACATCTTTGGGATATTAGTGAGCTAAACAGGCCTGGATCATCAAAGACTTTTTAAATGGAGCCTCTCTCCCAGCCTTGGATTTCTTACCCCTGAACACCTGTCACATGGTAAAGAAAAAACAACAACACATGTGTATCTTTATATTAAGTCTTGTCATTTTGGAGATTTCTGTCCCTCAAAGCTGAACCTGATTTTAGCTCATGCATGCCCCATGAAAGACATAAAAGCCTTTCCTTGACCTCCTTGGGCCACATGGTCAAGCAAGGATCTGATAGGAACCTACTCATTGATGTGCCCAATATTGGGAAACCAGGAGGTCATTCACCACCCTGAAAATGCCATTCACCACCTCAAGCGATTAAGCCCTATATGATTGGTGGATAACCCAAGTGGTGTGATTTTAGGAAACCTAGGGAGTCTCCCAACTACCTCTTTGACATACATGGTACCCAAAATTCCATCTTTATATATTAACTGATAAGATTATACAACTATGAGGATTCTTACTCAAATACAAGTGATTCTAGGTAGTGATACTGTATCATCACGTCTCACATTAGCATGAAGCCATTTCTGTTAGAATGAAAGACTAAGAACATTTTCTAGATGAATGAGAACTTGGGGGACCATTTAGCCTAGTTGTTTTCAAACTTTGCTGCAGCAAGCCCTTGCATTCTTTGATGGTACCCCTGGGGCTGCCATTTATGAGAAAGGGAATGAGGGCAAGAGGAAGGTCACAGAGTCGGGGTTTGAGGCCAATATTTTAGTGTTACAAAGTTTTAGAAACTGTAGCTCTTTTTTATTTTATAGGCTGAAAATCCAAGGTTGCCAATAGGTTAATGAAGCCTGAATTCAGACAGCCAGTTAGTGGCAGAGCCAGACCTAGAATTCAGGTTTCTGACTTTGGGGCCTGTGCTCTTCCCACAATCCCAGGCTTCCTTAGCATTAGTTTCAGACCTGTATTAAGAAGATGAGATAGTGAGACTCCGAACAGGTGAGTCTTGGTGGGCAGAGAGTGTAGGGGGCGGATCCTGGTCTGGGCTTCATTGGGGAGAGTCATGGTCAGCAGACAATCCTGGGTACTTGGACTAGTCAAGTGTTGAGGTGAGGAAAGGGAGACCACTGAAGATGCCTGACCAAATTAACAAATTTGTTGAGACTCAACATTTGTGAAATTTCATCTATCTAATGTCATAGTAATAATGCTGTTTACCTTAGGACTGCATAGCTTCACAGTTTTCAAAATGCCCCTACATTTTTACTTTGACCCTCACAAACTCCTACTTTGAGGGATAGGTATTATTTTTCCAGTTTACAGGTGAGAAAACCAGTGCATTAGGGAAGGTAAGTGTCTTTCCTGAGCTCACAGAGTTGTGACATAAAGCATGTCTGCTCCTGACACCCCATTCTGAGCTCTTTCCCCCATCCTACAGCACCTCTCACATTCTAGGACATTGCCAGCCACTTTCTCCAGCCTTCTCACCTCCTTGCAGGTGAACACCAAGGTATTTAGGCAACAAACATAATCTGTTTTCACACTTGTAAGTTGGCTGACCTGTTGCCTGGCTTCTTGCTTTTCCTATGAGCTTCACGATTGTAGTCATAGGTGCTAGCACCAGTAAAAGAGAGAGAGAGAAAGTGTGTGTGTGTGTGTGTGTGTGTGTGTGTGTGTGTGTGTGTGTGTGAGGGATGGGCAGGAGACTGCCACAATTCTGCATATGGTTCCAAAAAAACATTTCTGGGATGTTGGAGGAGGACATGTCACCATCCTCTTGTTTTTCTGCCATCAGCACTACTCCTAATCACAGCAACCGTGTTCCATTGAAAGGAGGAAAGGGGAAAATAAGTAGAAGAAAGTGCCGTTCTGGATCATAGAGGACATGCGGGTTGACTCCAACATCCATTGCATCTCCGTCCAGTAGCAGCACTATGGTTCTGGACTTGACCCCAGCTCCTGGGGAGGGCTCTTAGCCAACTAAGCCAACTATGATGCTATCATCCCCTTGTCAGTGATTGGTTCAGGAACCGAGGCATAAGCCAACCACTGCATGGCATCCCTCTGGTGATTATTATTGGTCTCAGGCTGGAAGAGAATCTTCCCTCCCCTCCTCTCCCCTCCCCTCTGCTCTCTTCTCTCTCTTCTCTCCTGCTATTGTCCCAGTTATAGCTGGCCCTTATACCCTGACCATGAGGACAGCTCCTCTTAGGTAGAAGCCTATATTGTAGATGGTAGAGCAAAGGAAGGAAAGAAGCTGGGGTCATAGGATACTGATCAGTCAATTGTGGAACCCACCTCTCCTCTAGATTTCCTGATATGTGAGATAATAAATGTCTCTATGGTTCCCGTTACTTTTGTGAAAAGACCTTAACTGACACGCTGACTTTTAGGACATAAGAATTTATTGTCTTCATAAGTGGAGGTGAAATCTCACCAAGCAACCCATATATTTGTTCAGTTGTCCATGGTGACCCGGGACGTGTATTTATGAGACTGCCAGTCAAAGTTAGAGTAGAGTGTATGCATAGAAAGGTCATCCTGTGATCTCCAGGTTCACTTCAAGGATAAATAAAACTGTGCTAACATGTTGATGGTGGATAATAGATTAACATGTTATTTATTAGGCCTTTGTAAATATGACATCTAAACATGGAATGCCTTTTATGGTGACTCTTCAGGGCAATGAGGTGGGACTTCTTGCACGGGCTCTGCATATCACAAAATGTGGAGCAGGAGTTAGCAAGCCTGTGGAGCAACTCTGGCCATTCACATTCATTCTCAATTGACTATGTTTTCACACTACAGTGGTAGAGTTGGGAGTTGCAACAGAACCTGTCTGGGCCACAAAGTTTATGATATTTCTCATCTGGCTCTTTCAGAAAAAGTTGGCTAGTTTCTGGCATTCACCACGGTCTACTTGGCCTGTAAGTGATGGCAATCCAGGCAAACTCACAGCACAGCAAGACTAGGCTGTTACATTGGTAACTACACTTGTGGACAATGATCTCTTTTCAGGGCTTTCAGGCAGTATACATCAATCTTGTTGTAGCTATTCTTGTAGTTCATATATAAATATTGACATATTAATAGAGGGCAAGACATTTTCTATAAAACAAATCATATTTACATTTATTTCTGTTATAAAATCAGATATGTATTATTTCAGAAAATCATTCTACACTAGATTGCGTTAAAAACGTTTGAGGATGTGGTTAAGGTGATGGCTACTTATATAATTCTTTACAGTGCTCTGAGTGCAGTTCTAACAGGACACCACCTTTATTACAGTCAGAGAGGATGCTTCAGGTTAAATTTCTCCCATCAGGAACACTAGTATTTAAGAGAAAGCTATCAAAGCCTTTCCCAAGAGCAGAGGTTCCAAAAGGGAGGGGAAGAGAGTGTTATTATACCAGGAACCTATGGAGCAGAGGAGGCTGCAGAGTAACAAAAGGGTATATGTACCAAAAACAAACTCTGCTAACTGCACAGTTTTGCAGTGGACCGGCCTCAACCAAGCTTAACCTGTTTCCATGCATCTCAGGTGAATTGAATGATGAAGCACTTAATATGGTGACAGCTTCTATAAAGCAGTAATCATGTTTCTCTACTCTTTTCCTGCTACCCTGGAAGGAGGTAGAGAACTAATTCTCAAGTTGGTACAATAATGTGAGCTCAATAGTAGGGGTGCCTGCCAATGAGGTATGTGGTGGGAAGGGGAGGCCAAGGGAAGGGGTCTGGTCTAATCAGGGAAAACAAAAACAAGCCGGCATCTCCATGCCTTTTCAGTCTTTGCACCTTCAAACTGTGCTCCACTAGCCTGCAGCTTGATTATCTAAAATGCAAATCTGATATCATTCCCCTACTTAAAATCTTGCAATGGTTTCATGGATAAAATCCCAACTCTCTGTGCTCTGTCTCCCACTCACCCACCTAGCCTAATCTCTCCAACTGTGTTGAGCCGACTGTACCCCATCACCCACTGCCAGCCTCCACCTACAGTACCTCGTCCCACCTTCTTTACCTGGCTGAACGTCCTCACCCATCACAATTCAGGTCAAACACTACCTCCTCTGGAAACCTTCCTTGCCATTCTGCCTCCTGCCTACTGCCCTCTCGGTCACTATCAATTTGGGTTAGACAGATCTTTATCCTACTATAGGGCACTGTCTGTCTTCCTCATGGGAATTTAAACTCCTTTCTAGGCACAGACTGTGTTCTCGTTTCCCTAGCGAGTCACACAATGTCTAGACATAGTGTCCATTCTAGCCATGTCTATCCAATGTATGGAGCTTTTAGGATTTAGGATGGTGGTTAAATGACACATACTTTGCTGTGGTCATGGTGTTAGGATTTGAAACATCCCTTGGTGCTTCAGAAGTAGATGATCACAGTGGAACACTCATCCCTTTTCTCTTCTCAGGTACCCAAGGAACATTAAACATTTTTAAGCAGCTGTATTTATAGGGCATTCCTTTGAAAGCCTCAGCATTATACAGACCACCAACAAAACACGTCTAGGGGCCTGCACTGGCTTGGAAATTAAAAAATATATTTTCTTAGCTGAATTCATCAAAGGGCAGAACCTGACACAAGTGTTTCTACCCCACAGCCTGGCCTTTAAGGTAAGAAAAGGAGATTCTAGGTCCATTGTGTCCAGCATGTCATCTGAAAGTGACCTGATTCCAGTGATGCTGTTTCTGGCTAGTACAGGAACATACTGTAGGAGTGTGACGTGCCTGAGGTGCAACAGAATCTTTCTGTATTATGATGCATCAGGTGGCTTATGGATTAATAATAATAATATCTCTACCCTTTGAAACAAACTGGAACAAATGCAAGAGAAGAATATCTGGGAGTGATGCTGAGACAGCAGGAGGATGCTTCTCAGCTTGGAGATATGAAGGCTGAAAGGTGGCTTCATCTCCAGGTTCAAGATTATAAATGATTTTTCATAAATTATATTGGATACAATTTGTACTTCATAAGGGGACAGAACGAGGGGTTTAAATCATTGTTCTGTTATATAATTTATTATAAACAAGACTGATGAAGTAGAGTCTTGTGTCTGCAGTTGACCATGTAATGGCAAAACCCTGGCTCTCTGATTACAAGGTTATAACTGGGGCATTTCTGCACACCTGGCAGCAAGATACCCTCATCAGAGAAAAAGTGTCCCAGAGCCAGGAATCAGCCTCTTGAAGGCCTGGCTTGTTAACATAAATGTAAAGAGGCACAAAAACAGCATGTACTTATCACATACTCCTCGAACACATGGGTGAAATGTCACTTACATAATCTGACAGGTTGCAGTTGTGCTGTATGATATAAAAAGTGGCTTTTTAAAACTGGTAGAAACCTCTAACTTTTGAAAAGTCTTTCCATTTTATATTTCAGACAATGCTCCCAGCATGAGTAATGCCCATCAGTTATCAGTAATTTAGCAGATGGTGCCAGTGTTGACATTTGTTCTGGCTTAATTGTGCATGAGTGTGTGTTTTAAACAATGATGCAGCTGTCCCCATTCCTGGCAATTAGAATATAAAAATGGTGTTCACTGAATCTGGCATAGTGATCATTTATCCATGTGTTTACTCTTTTGTTTGCAAGGCCTTCTGAGTGTTTGCTGCAATTCTACAATCAGAATATAAATTTGGCTTAAAATGGAACCTAGCTCCATACTGATAGGAACAAAAGGGACTTCAGATCTTCATGTTTTGAGATCTTAGGCCTCCAGCTCCACTACAGATGCTTGTGAAGTGTTTGTGTGTGTGTTAAAGATACCTCTGATATGAAGATAGAATTAAAATGCCTTTAGGATTAGAAGACCAGTGTCAGCAGAGACCACTGGCCTATTGCTGATCATGTGCAGAGGATCAAGTGACCAAAATCTATTGTACATAGAGTCTTGCTGCACAGTTCCAGCCATTCCGAATGCCAGCATCAATCTCATTCACTGCTAATTCATGCAGGAGACCTAACTGTTGTTATCCTTCAACTATCTTGACTCTTGGCTGGGTGGGCTTTTTGCTATTAGGTTAGCCAGTTAGTTTTAGTGTGGGGACAAATTCCTTGTTAGGTCATGGCAAATCTGCATAAAATATCTATTAAAAATAATTTATCTTCTGGAAAAACTTTGGCAGTAATTGCTAAAGCTGAACATATGTACACTCTCTGACCTTGCAATTTTACTTCTAGAAGTAGATACCAGCAGATATGCATGCATGTTTTCACCCAAAAAACCATGCACCTGAAGGCTGATGGCAGCAACTACCCAGATGTCCATCAGCTGTAGAATGGATAAGTTGTGCCACAGTCATTTGATGGCATACTATATAGCAATAAGATTGAACAAACTATAACTGCACACAAACGTATTAGTTTTATATTGCACTGAAACATTTTACCACAAACTTAACAGCTTAAAGCAACACACACTTACAGGCTCACAGTTGTATAGGTCTTAAATCTGGGCACAGCATAGCTGGGTTCTCTGCTGAGGGTCCCAACAGCTGAAATCAAGGTGTAGGTGGCTGGAGCTTAGAATCCTCCTTGAAGTGTATTCAGGTTGTTAGCAGAAGTCAGTGTCTGCTTCGTGATTGGAGGACTGAGGTCCCCATTTCCTTGCTAGCTGTCAACCAGGAGCCAGTCGCAGCTCCTAGAGGCTGTCTGCATCCTTTGCCTTGTGGACCCCTTCTGTCTTTGAAGGAGAGAGCAAAGAATTTCCTTCGTATCAGCCACTCTCGTGATTCAAATCTCTTTCACCAGAAAGAGCACAGTTCCTTGTAAGGGCTCCATATGGCCATGCCCACTGAGGACAATTTCCTGATATTACAGCCAACTGATTTAGGTCAATTACATCTGCAAATTCCCTTCACAGCAGTGTCTAGATCAATACCTAGGGGAATGTGTGTACAAGAAGGGGTGAGGAATCTTGGGGGACATCTTGTAATTCTGCCCACCACATGCAACAACATAGATAAATCTCATAGTAACGTTAAGCAAAAGAAGGCAGACACAAAATAGTATATAATGTATAATTGTATTTATATAAAACACAAGAATAGGAAGCACTGATCTTTGGGGTTAGGAGTCAGAACAGTGGTTACTCTTGAGTACACAGTAACCGAAAAGGAACATGAGGGGATTCCTGGAGGCTGATAATTGATCTGTGTGCTGGTTACAGGGGTATGTTCAGCTTGTGAAAACCCATTGAGCTGAACATTTATGATTTGTGTACTTTTCTGTAAATGCATTATATTGCAATTAAAAAGTTCTTAGGATAATTTGGATTCATTACTTGAAAATAGATTTGTTTTGTTTTTCCAAGAAAGCATGCACTCAAAGACAGGCATCAGAGCGAGCACCTGATGGGGTGGAGAATAAGTAGGAATACAAAGGAAATGACAGTGCCTTGCCTGGAGTGGAGATGACAGTACCCCTCAAACTCTACACTTGAGCACCAAGTAGAGAAAAATTAGTACTGTCAACTTGGAGCCTGTGTGTAGGACCTACCTCATAATTTGGCCCAGTGCAAAGTGAAATGCAAACCCCCTTGTTCAAAATTGGAAGACAGCAAGAGTGGAGCATTCAGTCAAAATCAATGGTGGTGGTAGGGACAAATGAACAAGTCCCACTCCCAAGAAACCAGCCTGCCTGTGTGTGTGGGAGAAAGCCTCATCTCAGAATCCCAAGACTTGTTGCTAGGTGAGTTACTTTGGGCAAGTATTGCTTTAGCCCCTTCAGCTGTAAAATTGGTTAGCCAGGGGCTAGGAGGTGAAAATTCATTAATGCATGCAAGTGAAGCACGTTTTTATGTGCCAGAAAGCAAACAAATACAGGAATTATTATAATAATGGGGCCCTCTAAATGTTGGAGTTTTTCTTTAATTGGTTAAAAAGCCTACCTGTGATCTTGCAGAGAAATACAGAAACTCTTCATGGATAGCACAGGGGCCACTTCTGCCTTATGAACTAACACAAATCCCGAATTCTTGGTGGTAGCCTTATCATGAGATTTTACTGTGCATTCCTTGATCTTACCAGTTCAAAGAAGAAACTACTAAATGCCAAGGTCTAGAGGGTATTGGAGTCTGGGCACTTCCCCCATCGAAGTTCTTGTGCTGAGGTTTGAGTTTCCGTCAGGTTCCCGGTTGAATCCCTGATCTGACTCTAGAACCTCCCGGAGTGCCTGCTGGAGCCTGGGAAGAGGCACCCTAGAATCTTCCAACCCGCCTCAGTGGCGAGCGCTGCGGGCACGCGACTCCCAGCGCTTGGAGCCTCTGCGGTGTCAGGATGCCAGGACTGTCGCCTGGCCGGGTTGGGGGGTGGGGACGGTATTTCAGGCTAAGAATTTCTGAAGAGGCACGACGTTCTCATTGCGTTTCTGTGACTATTCTTCCTGACTTGCATTCTGAAGCACGAATCTTTCCGGATGTAGTAACTGACTTCCTAAAGCTTTGGGGGGACTGTGGTCCCCGAAGGCTGCCGGCTGCCTGACCTAAGATTTACGAGTGGTTTCGAGGATGAGACAAGGTCCCAGTGTCTCGGTGACAACAGGGTCTTTGACGAACGGCCGCCGAGTTGCGGCTGGGGAGGGGGAAGAGGCCTGTGGCGGGGTCGGGCAGCCCCTGAATTTCTTCCCTGCAGGAGCTGGGCGCCGGGGGGCGGGCAGGTAGCCCCGCAGGCCATCAGCATGCAGGAGCGGCGCGCGCCGTCCTTGAAGGGCTGCCCGGCTGACCTTGCTCCGCTTTCTCCGGAGAAATCGCTAGACGAGCGCGAGGACGCGGCCACGGCGGTGACTCAGTGCCCTGCGCGCCGCACGCAAATGCTCCCTTCCATCAAGTCCAGCTCCGCAGAGGCTGTTTCCTCTTCCTGCCCTCCTTTTTTTTTTTTTTTTTTTTTTTTGAGGCGGAGTCTCGCTCTGTCGCCCAGGCTGGAGTGCAGTGGCGCGACCCGGCTCACTGCAACCTCCGTCCCCCGGTTCAAGCGATTCTTCTGCCTCAGCCTCCGCAGTAGCTGGGACTACAGGCGCGTGCCACCACGCCCGGCTAATTTTGTTTTTTGTATTTTTAGTAGAGACGGGGTTTCGCCATTTGGCCAGGCTGGTCTCGAACTCCTGACCTTGTGATCCGCCCGCCTCGGCCTCCCAAAGTGCTGGGATTACGGGAGTGAGCCGCCGCCCAGCCCCAGGCCTCTTTTTAATTCCAAGATTCAAACCCGGCGTTTTCCGCTCCGCCCCTCCCCCTCCCCACGGCCCGCCTATCATTAGCCAGACTGCACGGGTGTTTTGTACCCTCCCTCCCCCGTCCCTATCGGCAGAACCGAAGGCCAACCTTCGCGATCCCTCGCTGCGGGCCCGGGGATCAGACGTGGCCCGCCCCTGGCAGGGCACCGCGCGCTGGGCAACCGCGATCCGGAGCCGGACTGGAGCGGGCGGTGCGCGGTGCGCTAGGGCGCACAGGGGACGGAGCCCGGGCCCCGCTCCCCATTGGCCACCACCTCGGCGGGAGGGGCCGCCTCCGGCTTGTGGCACCTGGAGTCGCCCCTCCGCGGGGAAATCGGCAGCTGCCAGGCACGGGCCCCTGGAGGTAAAGGTACCCGGGGGTGGGGAAGGCTCCGGGCCGCGGCAGAGCTCCCTGCCAGTGGCCCTGTCCTGTCTGCCGCCCCAGCGCCTGCGAAGCTTGGATGTCCCCAGGTCCGGCCGCGCCAGCCAGAAACTTTGCCTGACCGCACCGTGAGGCGCCACGTCGGCCGCGCGCCCTCCGGGGCCCCGGGACCCCGCGAGTCATTGCCTGGCCGCCCCATACCCCGCGCCCGCGGCGCCGGGTCGCCAGGATGCGCTACGCGGACCCCTCGGCCAACCGGGATTTGTTGGGGAACCGAACTTTGCTCTTCATCTTCATCTGCGCCTTCGCCTTGGTGACCTTGCTGCAACAGATCCTGTATGGCAGGAACTACATTAAGAGGTAAGAAAGTCCGTGAGAGGGCGGGATGCACGGAGCCGGCCGACGAGCCCCCGGGTGCCAGTGGCAGCGGCAGCTTCCGTCACAGCGCCCCGGGGTAAGTGACCGTGGGGTCCGCTCCTAGCCCCGAGCATGGCCGCTTAAGCTTGGGTCACCGCGTTTCCAAGAGCATCCTTGCTCCCAGCTCCCTGCCCAGCGCTAGCTGGAGGGCCCAGGCAACTTTTTGCCACTATGAAAAATGAAGGACAGGATAGAATTCCAGGCAACCAGGCTGACGATAAATCCATTTAATACCGGAGAGACCGCATGGATCAGAGCGGTGTCCTCCAAACCCACAGTTCTATGGCCATTTGTTTGGACTCCGGGGTCGGAGGGCTCAAAATTGTATAGATTATTTATTTATTTATTTATTTATTTATTTATTACCTCTCGAGTCCTGAACTTTCGTAAGGACCCTTGGGAAAAAAAAGCATTTTCCCCTCCAGGAGCTTCGGGTTAGGTGGGGGTGGTAGTGGGCTGTGGCGATGCGACAGGGATAGTGATAATGAAGTCTTATAATCCCATAGCCACTGGATCTGTGAAACTCAACAACGTGATTCCTTCTGAAACAGATGGCTTTTTTTTTTTTTTTTTCCTCATCCTCAGCGCAAAAGGTCAGAGCTGCAGTAGAAGTTAACCCCTCGTTGGGCTCTCCCCCTACTCCACCCGAATCCACAGTTAAACTCCAAGAGAAAGAGCAGCAGGAGGTGTTACTCAGAAATTCAATTCGGGCACAGCCTCAGTCTCTCTGTTTGCAGAAGATACACTGAAATGCCAGCCACTTCCTTCTGCCGGCTCTTCTGGCTTAAGGGAAACACTTGGGGTTTCTCTGCCTGGTTTGGGGGATTAGGGGAGGTTCCTGCTCTAGGATACACCCATATCAGAGCCTCTCTTAGAAAGAGCGCTCTCTCCCAGCTGCTGGGGTGTTTTTTTCTTTGCTGCTAGTGCCTCCCTACTCACACCGCCCATCCCCCAGGTTGATAGGAAAATAAATGTCTCTCTAGCTAAGTAAGCATCCCACCTTCTTCTCTAAACTTCCCCATAACAAAACAGCCCTCTTCTCATTCTTTGGGTTCTACATCAGGTATGGGTGCTCCCAATCTGGGCTGCCCATGAGGATGGGCAGGTGAGGATCGCTGCTGGGTGTGGCTCTACAGTGGAAAAGCTGGGCACTTAAGCTGTTTCCCCTCCTTGTAACTCCCCCAGAGCTGGGGGGTAATGAGGCACCTTTTTCTGAACATTTGTTTAAGGCCAGTCGCTGCTCCAAACCTTCCCAGGGAGCGTTCCCTGGTTGGTGGCAGCTCCTGAGTGCTGTCTGGCACTGGTGGCTTTAAAGGCCATCTTCGGAGCCTCCTGGCTTCTTGGATCTGATTGGGCCTGCCTCTTCTTTCGGTTACTGCTGCCCCTGAGATGATCCTGTGCAAGGACAACTGGGTCCCCCACGGCTTGCTGCAGCCCTGCAGGCCGATTGCCTGCTGCCATCTTGGCCCTTGCTCTTCAGCAGGGCAGCTCTGGATTCCTGCCCCCTGCGGGCACCTCCCCAAAGTTGCTGGGGCTGCTGGGATTCCTTCTGCCCTGTCAACGGGGGGAAAGTATAACCGCCTATGGCAATGCCAACCAAACTACTACCTGCTTGCTCTGGCAAGTCCTCCCCAGTCTTGGGTGGGTGGGCTAGCTGCCAGGAGTTCAGCAGGCACACAAGGTGCTTCCCTTCCTCCCTCACAGAGACCCTGATCCCCTAAATTTCATAGATGCTATCTTGCAGGCCTCATTCTAGAGACTCAACCCAGTCAACCAAGCAAAACCTGTATAGGCCTGATCCTGGAAGCGTGCCTGTAGATAAGGGTCTGTAAAGAAGGAGATAATGTGGTCTTGGTGCTCAGAGGACTCGAAGTCTATTTGGGGCAACAAAATAGCCACAAATGAAATAGAAAGTGAATGTTAAACTGTCTGAGAAGAGAGGCACTGATAGGCTGGAGAAGTTAGGCAAGACTGTGCCCAGAGGAAGTTGAACTTGAGTGGGCCTTGAAGGAAGGGTAAGATTTGAGGGTGGGGGCAGGGGGCATGCACATCCAAAAAGTGGGCAGGAGCAAAGATGCAGAGATGCAAGTGTGTCACACTTTCCTCCCGTCTCTCCCACACCTGGCCCTACCTACACTGCAGAACTTGACTTAATCATTGATTAGTCCTGATCTTGAATTGGGTGTGGCTGCCACATCAGTGTCACCCCTAGCACCTGCTCACCTATCTTCTTTCCTCCATATATCATGATTGTAATGAGCTGGCCTGATGTGATTATCAGCAGCCTGTCTCCTGTCTACAAACACTTAACCAGTGTTCGTCAAGCAGAGGATCTGGGAGGGCCTGAATCAGAACCAACTGGAGGACCACTGAAATGCAGACTCCTGAGCCCCTGAATCTGACTGTCTAGGGGAGGGATCTACTAACCTGCCTTTGTAGCAAGCTCCCCAGGCAATCTGCAAGCTGCAACAAGCTCCTCCTGCTGCTCTAGACCAGTGGTTCTCAATCCCCTATTCTCCACAGCAGTGTTTGGAGACTTCTGTGGTGTTCACACTGGGGAGAGGAGAGTGCTGCTGCATGCACTGGGACGAGACCAAAGGTGTTGTAAAGATCCTATAATGCATAGTTTGCCGCCCACAACAAAGAATTTTCCAGCCCCAAACCTCAGTACTAGCTGAGGTTGAGAAACTCTGCTCCAGACCAAAAGTTCCATGAGGTGGGGATTTGCTCTTTTTTTTGTTTTTGTTTTTGAGACGGAGTTTCTCTGTGTCACCCAGGCTGGAGTGCAGTGATTTCGGCTTACTGCAAGCTCCGCCTCTCTAGTTCACGCCATTCTCCTGCCTCAGTCTTGCGGGTAGCTGGGACTACAGGCGCCTGCCACCACGCCCGGCTAATTTATTTGTATTTTTTTAGTAGAGACAGGGTTTCATCTTGTTAGCCAGGATGGTCTGGATTTCCTGACCTCGTGATCCACCCGCCTCGGCCTCCCAAAGTGCTGGGATTACAGGCGTGAGCCACCGCGCCCGGCGAATTTGCTCTGTTTTGTTCCCAGCTGCACTGTGAACACCAAATGTGTCCAGCACATAAGAAGTTCTCAATAAATATTGGATAATGAATAAATAATTGAAGGTAGGACTATGTGTGTGTACACAGGGATTGTAACTGGAAGAGACACAATGAAGAAATGGATACAACTGATGTGAGGGAAGGAAGGGACGAAGGGGGCAGATGTAACAGTGGGTCACTAGCCTCAGCAAAGTGTTTTGAAGATTGAGAAGAACAATTTGCATTTGGTTCATTGGGCCATTGGGAGCAGTGTTTGGCCCTCGAGTAGGGTAATGGCAGGATAAAAGTCCCTAGGAAGGACATTAGCTGGGCCTTCCACAGGAAGAGTTAAAGAGGTGGAAAGGCTGGGAGGTACTGTCATAGCCCATTGAAAGGGAGAAGAACTTGTTGCAGGGAGCAGGTCCACTTCAGAGGCAGGGGATTCCTGAAGGCTGCCATTGTTTGCTTCTGTGCTGAGCTGGTGCAATGCCACCTCACAAAGAGTTCAGGGATACAGCAATGGCAGGCTCTTTCAGGGAGAATTCAGTGACAGCCCACAGCAAATGGCAGTGGGGCTGTGAGTCGATGTGTGCTTACTTCTTTGGACCCTGGGCGCTCCCTGTGCTCTGCAACCAGAGCTTTTGGGAGGACCCTACTGAGAGCAGTCAGAACTCTGGGGGGCCATTTGCAGCACCTACCTTGGTCAGGAAGGGAGAAGGCGGGGCAGTGCAGGTGGCTTAGTGGGCTCAGTGTCTCTAATGGAGAAAACATGCACTATGTGAATGAGGAGAAAAAGACAAGAAACAAAGTTGTGAACATTCCTCTTGATGCTCTTGGGTTCTCCATGTCTGTTTTTGATTGATTGAACAAATACTTCATGCAGATTTACTCTTTACGTGCTGAGGATACAACGGTGTGCAAGTCAGGCACAGTCCTGGGTCTCCAAGGAGCCCATGGCATTGGGAAGACAGAAGGGCATGCAACTGATACATGAGCCATGCCTAGAGGAATGGATGAGGGCCTCTAAAAACAAGGAAGAGGGAACCAGAGCAAATCACTGTGTTTCAAGGTACATGGAGGCATTTGAAGGGGTCTTCAAGAAAGGGGAGTGATCCACAGGCACAGGCAGAGGTGAAAGGAAGGGGAATGAAATCGAGTTTGAGCAAGGATTGACAAGTGCTGGCAAGAGTTGAGTGAATCTGCATGACTCAGGGGTTAGAGCTATATTGCTGGGGGCAGAGTGAGGCAGGCAGGGCCCAATTCCTGAGAAGAAAGTAGGGACCCTGTGAGGAGGACATGTCTCGGGGAGGGAGCGGGGAGGGTGACAGCTGTGGGTCTGGATCCTCGTGCGTGGAGCTACCCAGAACTGTGCAGGGAAGAGCCAGACTCGTAATGTAGATTTAGAGTCACCAACCACTGATATCAGTGTTTTTCAAACTTTTATGATTGGAAAGCACAGTATGGTATATGTTATAGCCGGGGACCTTGAACACAGCTATGTACACACTCAACTGAAACATTTTGTGAAACAACACTTGGCCTTATTACAAGAAATGCACTCTAATATTTTCTATTTTACTTCATTTAAAAAATCCATTCGCCATGTGCGGTGGCTCACGCCTGTAATCCCAGCACTTTGAGAGGACTAGGTGGGTGGATCACGAGGTCAGGAGTTTGAGGCCAGCCTGACCAATATGGTGAAACCCTATCTCTACTAAAAATACAAAAATTAGCTGGGTGTGGTGGCACGCACCTGTAATCCCAGCTACTCAGGAGGTGAGGCACAAGAATCATTTGAAACTGGGAGGCGGAGGTTGCATTGAGCCAAGATGGCACCATTGCACTCTAGCCTGGGCGACAGAGCGAGACTCCGTCTCAAAAAAATAAATAAATAAAATAAAATAAATTAAATAAATCCATTCTATTTCATTAAAAAATACAATGGAATATTGGCCTTAAAAAGAAAGGAAGTTCTGAAATGTGCTACAACATGGATGAACACAACCATTTCACTTGTGTTAAGTGAAATAAGCCAGACACAAAAGGACAAATACTCTATGATTCCAATTATATGAGAGACCTAGAGTAGTCAAATTCATAAAGACAGAAAGTAGAATGGCGGTTCCTGGGGTCTGGGGTCTGGGTGTGGAATGGGGAGTCATCTTTTAATGGGTATGGAGTTTCAGTTTGGAAAGATGAGAAAGTGTTGGAGATGGATGGCGGTGATGGTAGCACAGCAAGGTGAATGTACTTAATTACATTCAACTGTAGACTTAAAAATGGTTAAAATGGTAAATTTTGTTATTGTGTATTTTACAATCCATTGGGTTGAAACCCTTAATCAGAAAAATACTGGTGTGAGCACTGGGATTGAATGAGTCACCAAAGACAGAGCAGAGTGGAAAATGACAATGGGTCTGGGTGCAAAGGAGAGCCTTGAAGGATGTCTGCACCTATAAGGGGTCAAGAGAGGACAGCTGGCTCTGGAAACCGAGGCTGGAGAGAGGTGGAAGGGAACGAGGAGAGGGAGGTGTTAAGGAAACCAAGGGATGAGGGTGTCAGAGTGAGAGTGGCCAGCTGTGGCATGCTGGGAAGAGGGCTCGGGTGGGATAGGATTGAGGTGTCTGCTGGGTTGGCAGTAGAGGCAAAGACAGTTTGGGAGAGAAGAGTGGGGATAGGATCCTGTTTCAGTGGGCAGGGAGTGAGTGGGGAAAGAGAATGTAGAGACAGGGAGTGCAGATTACCCTTTCTAGGTGTCAATGCTGAGAACAGAAAGCGTTAAAAGAAAGATTTTCCACAATGAGGGGCATGGAAATTGTCTCCTCTTCTTTTAAGTACCGCACTGACCCCAATCCCCTTTGTTAGTGCTAAAATCTTCATATAAGCTCACAGCCCTAGAGTATTATGACTTCAGGTGTTTTTAATAAAGGGACAGTAAAGGGCAATGTTTATTTAATAGTAGAAAGAAAGGACATGGTAGATTTTAATAATCTGGTCTCAGTCCATCTTTTAAACTTAATCCCAGGAAAACCAGATAACCATGGGCCTTGAATGTCTTCCCGTGTCTTTCAGTGGAGTTTTATAATTCTCCATAAAAAGTTTGAATGTTTTCTGTTAGATTTATGTCTTAGTTTGTTTGGGCTTCTATAACAAATTACCATAGATTGGGTAGCTTAAGTAACAAATGTTTGTTTCTCACTGTTCAAGAGGCTGAAAGTTCAAGATCAAGGTGCTAGCATGGTTGGGTTCTGGTGAGGGCCCTCCCGCAGGTTGCACACTTCTTGTTTCCTCATGTGGGGATGAAAGAGAGGGAGCTAAGTCTCTGGCCTTGTCTTAGGTGGGCACCAATCCCATTCGCGACTGCTCCACTCTCTGACCTAATCATCCCCCCAAAACACCACCTCCAAATACCATTGCCTTGGGATTCGATTTCAACATAGGAATTTTGGGGGGACACAAACAATTATTTAGTCCATAACAATTCATGTCTAGCTACATAGTTTTTAACTATTTAAAAACTATATAAAGTGTTTGCTATTGTACAGATTATCTTTAAAAATGTTATATTTTCTAACCGTTTATAGCTGCTATATAGAAATAAATTTGATTTTTTGTGTATTAATTTTATAATCAGCAACTTTGATTATGCACATACTGATAATAGTTTGTCTGTAGATTATCTGGGGATTTCTATGTAGACATTTTTCTTTCTTTCATTACTACCATTACACCTTAATATATAGTTCTTGTTTTACTGTAGTGGCTAGGACCTTCAACATAATATTCAATAAAAGTGTCATAGTGAACATCCTCGTCTTAGTCCTCACCGTTTTCTTCTTTCTTTTTTTGACAGCTTTATTGAAATAAAATTTACCCACTTCAAGTGTACAGTTAAATGGCTTTTAATATATTCATACAGTTGCACATCTACCACCACAGTCAATTTTAGGACGTTTTTATTACTCTACAAAAGAAATCCTGTACCCCTTACCCATCACTTCCCAGACCCCCATCCCTCCTGGTCCTAGGAATGAAAAAACACACTAACCTGTTTTCTGTCTCTCTAGATTTTCCTGTTTTGAGCATTTAATATAAATGGAATCATATGCTACGTTGTCCTATATGATTGACATCTTGCACTAAGCAGAATGTTTTCAAGGTTCATCCATGTCATATCATGTATCAGTACTTCATTTATTCTTATTGCAGAATAATATTTCATTGTATGGATAGACTAAATTCTGTTTCTCTGTTCTTCAACTCATAGACATTTGAATTGTTTTCACCATTATGTTAAGTTGTTGTGTGGACATAGATTTTCATTTCTCTTGGGTTTATACCTGTGAGTAAAATATATGGTAACTCTGTGTTTGCCATTTGATGAACTGCCAGCGTTCTCTGAGGTGGCTGTATCATTTTACATTTTCTCCAGCATTGTATGAGGGTTCCAATTTCTCTACATCCATGGCAACACTTTTATTATCTTTTTTTGGATTATAGCCATCTCAGTGGTTTTGAGGTGATGTCTCACTGTGGTTTTGATTTTGCATTTCTCTGATGACTAATGATGTGGAGCATCTTTTTATGTGCTTATTAGCTATTTGTATATCTTCTTTGGAGAAATATCTATGTAGATTCTTTGCCTTTTTGTTTGTTTGTTTGTTTTTTGTTTTTTTAGAGTGAGTTTTGCCCAGGCTGGAGTGCAATGGCGTGATCTCAGCTCACTGCAACCTCTGCCTCCCGATTTCAAGTGATCCTCCCACCTCAGCCTCCTGAGTAGCTGGGATTACAGGCATGCACCACCATGCCTGGCTAATTTTTGTATTTTTAGTAGAGACAGGGTTTCACCATGTTGGCCAGGCTGGTCTTGAACTCCTAATCTCAGGTGATCTGCCCTTCCCGGCCTCCCAAAGTGCTGGGATTACAGGAATGAGCCACCACGCCCAGTCAGCCACCGTGCCCAGCCCTGTTGCCTATTTTTATTTTTATTTATTTATTTATAAATTATACTTTTAAGTTCTAGGGTACATGTGCACAACGTGCAGGTTTGTTACATAGGTATACGTGTGCCATGTTGGTGTGCTGCACCCATCAACTCATCATTTACTTTAGGTATTTCTCGTAATGCTATCCCTTCCCCAGCCCTACCAACCCCCCGACAGGTCCCGGTGTGTGATGGTCCCTGCCCTGTATCCAGGTGTTCTCACTGATCAATTCCCACCTATGAGTGAGAACATGTGGTGTTTGGTTTTCTGTCTTTGTGATAGTTTGCTTAGAATGATGGTTTCCAGCTTCATCCATGTCCCTGCAAAGGACGTGAATTCATCCTTTCTTATGGCTGCATAGTATTCTATGGTGTATATGTGCCACAATTTCTTAATCTAGTCTATCATTGATGGACATTTGGGTTGGTTCCAAGTCTTTGCTACTGTGAATAGTGCCACAATAAACATACGTGTGCATGTGTCTTTATAGTAGCATGATTTATAATCCTTTGGGTATATACCCAGTAATGGGATCTCTGGGTCAAATGGTATTTCTAGTTCTAGATCCTTGAGGAATCACCACACTGTCTTCCACAATGGTTGAACTAATTTACACTCCCACCAACAGTGTAAAAGTGTTCCTATTTCTCCACATCCTCTCCAGCATCTGTTGTTTCCTGACTTTTTAATGATCGCCATTCTAACTGGTGTGAGATGGTATCTCATTGTGGTTTTGATCCGGATTTCTTTTTTTTGTTGTTTGAGATGGAGTCTCACTGTGTCGCCCAGGCTGGAGAGCAGTGGCATGCTCTCAGCTCACTACAAGCTCCGCCTCCCAGGTTCATACCATTCTCCTGCCTCAGCCTCCCAAGTAGCTGGGACTACAGGCACCTGCCACCATGCCTGGCTAATTTTTTGTATTTTTAGTAGAGACAGGGTTTCACCATGTTAGCCAGGATGGTCTTGATCTCCTGACCTCGTGATCCGCCTGCGTCAGATTCCCAAAGTGCTGGGATTACAGGTGTGAGCCACCGCACCTGGCCCTTGATCTGGATTTCTCTGATGACTAGTGGTGATGAGCATTTTTTCATGTGCCTGTTGGCTGCATAAATGTCTTCTTTTGAGAAGTGTCTGTTCATATCCTTTGCCCACTTTTTGATTGGATTGTTTGTTTTTTTCTTGTAAATTTGTTTAAGTTCTTTGTGGATTCTGGATATTAGCCCTTTGTCAGATGGGTAGATTGCAAAAATTTTCTCCCATTCTGTAGGTTGCTAGTGCACTCTGATGGTAGTTTACTTTGCCGTGCAGAAGCTCTTTAGTTTAATTAGATTCCATTTGTCTATTTTGGCTTTTGTTGCCATTGCTTTTGGTGTTTTAGTCATGAAGTCCTTGCCCATGCCTATGTCCTGAATAGTATTGCCTAGGTTTTCTTCTAGGGGTTATATGGTTTTAGGCCTAACATTTAAGTCTTTAATCCATCTTGAATTAATTTTTGTATAAGGTGTAAGGAAGGGATCCAGTTTCAGTTTCCTACATATGCCTAGCCAGTTTTCCCAGCACCATTTATTAAATAGGGAATCCTTTCCCGATTTCTTGTTTTTGTCAGGTTTGTCAAAGATTAGATGGTTGTAGATGTGTGGTGTTATTTCTGAGGCCTCTGTTCTGTTCCGTTGGTTTATATATCTGTTTTGGTACCATGCTGTTTTGGTTACTGTAGCCTTGTAGTATAGTTCGAAGTCAGGTAGCATAGTTCCTCCAGCTTTGTTCTTTTGTCTTAGGATTGTCTTGGCAATGCAGGCTCTTTTTTGGTTCCATATGAACTTTAAAGTCGTTTTTTCCAATTCTGTGAAGGAAGTTGTTGGTAGCTTGATGGAGATGGCATTGAATCTATAAATTACTTTGGACAGTATGGCCATTTTCACTATATTGATTCTTCCTATCCATGAGCATGGAATGTTCTTCCATTTGTCTGTGTCTTTTTTTATTTCGTTGAACGGTGGTTTGTAGTTCCCCTTGAAGAGGTCCTTCACATCCCTTGTAAGTTGGATTCCTAGGTATTTTATTCTCTTTGAAGCAATCTTGAATGGGAGTTCATTCGTGATTTGGCTCTCTGTTTGTCTGTTATTGGTGTATAAGAATGCCTGTGATTTTTGCCCATT
>NW_016818934.1:3168639-3184506 GCF_001698545.2 Rhinopithecus bieti | reverse complement strand
TTTTTTTCTCTAAACTTGTCTTCTCACTTTATTTCATTAATTTGATCTTCAATCACTGATACCTTTTCTTCCACTTGATCGAATTGGCTATTGAAGTTTGTGCATGTGTCACGAAGTTCTCGTACCATGGTTTTCAGCTCCATTAGGTCATTTAAGGTCTCTCTACACTGTTTATTCTAGTTAGCCATTTGTCTAATGTTTTTTCAAGGTTTTTAGCTTCCTTGCGATGGGTTAGAACATGCTCCTTTAGCTTGGAGAAGTTTGTTATTACCAACCTTCTGAAGCCTGCTTCTGTCAACTCATCGAAGTCATTCTCCGTCCAGCTTTGTTCCGTTGCTGGCGAGAAGCTATGATCCTTTGGAGGAGAAGAGGTGCTCTGGTTTTTAGAATTTTCAGCTTTTCTGCTCTGGCTTCTCTTCATCTTTGTGGTTTTATCTTTGGTCTTTGATGTTGGTGACCTACAGATGGGTGAAGATGTCCCTTTTGTTGATGTTGATGCTATTCCTATCTGTTTGTTAGTTTTTCTTCTCACAGGTCCCTCAGCTGCAGGTCTATTGGAGTTTGCTGGAAGTCCACTCCAGACACTGTTTGCCTGGGTATCACCAGCAGAGGCTGCAGAACAGCAAATATTGCTGCCTGATCCTTTCTCTGGAAGCTTCGTCCCAGAGGGGCACCTGCCTGTATGAGGGGTCTGTCGGCCCATACTGGTAGGTGTCTCCTAGTCAGGCTACATGGGAGTCAGGGACCTGCTTGAGGAGGCAGTCTGTCCGTTCTCAGAGATCAAAGCTGGGAGAACCACTGCTCTCTTCAGAGTTGTCAGACAGGGACGTTTAAGTCTGCAGAAGTTTCTGCTTCCTTTTTTTCAGCTATGCCTTGCCCACAGAGGTCCCTTTGCCTATTTTTAAAGTGGAGTATTTTACTTTTTCTTATTGAATTGTAAGAGTTCTTTATTTATTTCAAGTATAAGTCACTTATCAGGTACGTGATTTGCAAAAAAAGTGTCTTTTTACTTTTTTGGTGGTCCTTTGAAGCACAGAAGTTTTACATTTTGATGAAGTCCAATTTTTCTTTTTTTTGTTGTTGTTGATTACTTGTGCTTTAGGTGTCATATCTAAGGAACCATTGCCTAATCCAACATCACAAAGATTTACACTTAAACTTTTTTCTAAGTGTGATATAGTTTTAGCTCTGCCATTGAGATCTTTGACCCATTTTTAGTTAATTTTTGCATATGCTATGATTAATCCTAATTGTAAAGGGAATGTTAAAAAAGTGTCATCATTGAATATGTTTGCTTATTTTTTTAAGATATCTTCTAATAGGTAAAGTTCCATACATTTGTAGAATGTGTTAAAAGTTTTTTTTTTTTAATTTTGAAATTTTATTTATTTATTTATTTATTTACTTTTGACATGGAGTCTTGCTCTGTCACCCAGGCTGGAGTGCAGTGGCTCGATCTCAGCTCACTGCAACCTCTGCCTCCTGGATTCAAGCAATTCTCGTGCCTCAGCCTCCCAAGAAGCTGGGATTACAGGCATGCACCACCATGCCCAGCTACTTTTTGGGTTTTTAGTAGAAATGACGTTTCATGATGGTGCTCAGGCTGGTCTGGAACTCCTGATCTCAGATGATTCATTCTCCTTAGCCTCCCATAGTGCTGGGATTACAGGTGTGAGCCACTGCATCCAGCTAAAAATTGTATTTAGATATTAATTGTATAAGTACTTTTTCTACATCTATTGAACGGTGTGTAGTTTTTCCCCTTTAATCTTTTGATGTGGTAAGTTACATTAATAGATGTTCACGTTATAATTTTAGGGGTAAACTCAGCTTGTTTATGGTCTATTATTTGTTTTATATGATGTGAGATTTTGTTTGCTGTTATTTTTATTCAGGATGATCTGTTCCTTTTCTTGAATGCTATTGGCATGTAATTTTCTCTTATCGTACTGTCTGCCTGGTTTTAAAATCAGTCTTGCAAATGAGTTAAGAATGTTAATACTTAATTCTGTGTAATGACTTATGCACGTTTTTGAGATTCATCTGTTCTTTAAATGTTTGGTAGACCTCACCTATATAACCATCTGCACCTCATGTTTTCCATATGGGAAGACTTTACTAATCCATTAAGTCTTACTATTAAGACTTACTAATCAAATTACTCATCCATTTCTTTAGTGATTGTAAGAGTATTTAAGTTTTCTATTTCTTCAATTTTGGTAAATTATATTTTTCTAGAAATTAAAAAACATCAAGTTTATTGGCAAAATTTATAATATGCTGTATTTCATCTCTGTCATATCCATCGTTTTGCCCCTTTTTATTCTTAACAACATTTGCTTGTTTCTTTTTCTATTTTTTACATTGTCTCTGTAAAATGATCAGATTTTGGCGTTGCTGATTTTCTCTTGGATATTTGCTATTTTATTAATTTTTATGCTTTGATTTTATTCTGTCATTTTTCTAACTTCCTAAGTTGGGTGCTTATATCTTCAATTATCCATCTTTCTATTTTCTAATGTAAACTTTTAAAGTTATACAATCTCCTCTAAATATTTCTTTTATTAAATTCCTTCAATTTGGGGATGATGATGATAACAAGAACTCAGAATGACATTGCATTTACTATGTTCTAGATACTAGCCCAAGTGCTTTATGTGTTAACATACTGAATCCATATAACACAAGTGATAGATACTGTTACCATGCTTATTTTATAGATGAGGAAACTGAGCCACAGTGAGGTTAAGAAATTTGTTCAGGGTCATACAGCTAGTAAATACCAGAGGTATTTTCATTATCTTGAATTGTAATTATTTTCTAATTTCTATCATAATTTACTCACTCATGAAGATAGAAGTGCTTTAAATGTCCAGAAACTTCAAGTTTTCCTTATCTTTTGATGTTTTAACTCAATGGTATTGTGGTGAGAGAACATTATATTTATCATGTTGCTTCCTTTATTAAAAATTTTGCATATCTTTCATTCTGTCTATTGTAACTAGCACATACTTACAGTTTTTAATACCTAGTCTGACAATCTCTGTCTTCTGCCTAGAAAGTTTAGTATATTTACATTTATTGTGATTACTAATGACTAAGGATTTATTTCTGCATCATATTTTTTGTGTTTCGCATACCTTGCCTTTTCTCCTTTCTTTTCTTTTGCATCATTTGTGTTTTCTTGGCTTTAGGAGGAGGTTCCTAGTGTGACCTGTGCCTTGGGAGGGCCCTTTGGCCATTACAAGGGAAGCATGAATCACTGAGATTGACTGAGGAATGCATCTACTACTTCTTTTCTTGCCAGACTATTCATCCATTTAATAAGGCATTTAAAATACATTTTAATTGTTATTTTAGTGTTTTGTAGTGGGAGGATGTTGCAGATTGGGTTCCCTGGAAAGCAGACTCTGAGCCAGAGATTAGAGTGTAGGATGTTTATTGAGAAGAGCTCTTGGGATCAATATCTGAGAAAGAGAGAAGGAAATATGACTGGTCACAGGGAGAAATTGAGCAGCAATAGAGTTCCAGAGAAAGCCTCAGTGGACCCCATAGGCAGCCCTGGAGCTGGGCTGTCTCTTAAGACTTGCCCAGAGTTGGGGTGAGGGTGCCTGACCTTTACACCTGAAAGAGATATATGACCTGGAAGAGGACATAACCTTGAGTAAGTTGGCTCTGCTCACCTGCAGCAATTCTCAAAGAGGAATGAGAGCTGAGGGCTATTGGCTCATGGCACCCCCAACAGGTGGGGAGAAGTCCTTCATTCCTGAAGGTGATGTGGGGGGGTATGTCACAGCACCTGCCCCAGAGGGCTTCTCAGTCGGCCATTTTGTTAGAAATAGAAGTCTTCGAATGTCTCTGTTCCCCAAACAAAAATCTCACCCCAATTGTCAGTCTGTGCTGAAGCCCACTCTGAAAGTTGAATGCTTCTCCCTGTCAGCCAAGGATCTATTTTTTTGGGATGGAGTCTCGCCCTGTTACTCATGCTGGAGTACAGTGGTGCGATCTCAGCTCACTGCAACCTCCGCCTCACAGGTTCAAGCAATTCTCCTGTCTTAGCTTCCTGAGTAGCTGGGATTACAGGCTTGTGCCACCACGCCCAGCTAATTTTTGTATTTTTAGTAGAGACAGGGTTTCGCTATGTTGGCTAGGCTGGTCTTGAACTCCTGACCTCAGGTGATCCACCTGCCTCAGCCTCCCAAAGTGCTGGGATTACAGGCATGAGCCACCGCGCCTGACCAGTGAAGGGTCTTTTACACATGTCACATCTGTCCTAACTCTGGGCCTTCACCCACGCTGCCTCCCCACCTGCTGTCCCCTCCCAGCTGTCTTTCAGTCCAAATCCTGCTTCTCTTTCTGGTCTCAGCCCACGGTGTTCTTTCTTTCCTTTGAATTCACAGCACGATGGTGTCTCTACTTAGCACATCCTGCTCAGCACTGTCCCATTGCTTTCCTATGTGATTGTGCAATGGAACTGAGGCCAGGAGTTTTATCCTGCCTCAAGTACAGAGGACCCTCCTATGCTTTGTCTTACCTCCAGCCTTCCTCTCTCCTGCACCTTCAGAGCACAAAGCTGGGCTGCCTGCATGTGGCTGGTGCAGACCTGAGACTTGAGGATGTGAAACTGGGTCAAGGAGAAGTACAGCCTGACTTTGTGCTGCCTACATGTGTATATTCGAAAGCCCTCATCACTGAGCCAACTCTCCCCCGACCCAGGGGACAAAGCCTTCTGTTCGACTGCCCCGAGAAGCAGGCACAGCCCCAGGAGATTGGTACCATAGGGACTGGAGGATCTATCCGGAGTGTGGTTCTCGAGGGAGAGGGTGCCCTAGAAAGAAGGGATGCTACTCTGACTGCAGCCTGGGTGTGCAGTGGGTCAGCAGAGTGACTTTCCAGTTTTACTGGTCAGAGCAAGTTTCTCTTGAGCACTTGCTGCAAAACTGAGATGAGGTGAGGCCAGCAAGTGATCCAGGGAACAAAATTTAAGGTGGCTCCTACTCTCAGGTGTCAGCATTGTACTTACATGAGCCTGAGAACGAGGACCTCTTTAAATGTTCTGTACTGGGTGCCCTGCTGGCTTTCTTCTAATCCTAGCTCTGACCTGCCATATGCCCAGCCCTGCACCAGGTGCTGGATGTGAGTTTCCTGCACCTTCCTCAGATATCCCTCAGGAGCACAGTGATACCCTCTCACTCCCGGATTCTGTCTCTTCTTCCTTGCCTCCCCCCTCTTTTTTTTTTTTTTTTTTTTTTGACATTTCTATTTTCCAGTGATTTACCTCTTAGAGGATTTAATTTCTCCTTTTTGATGTATCCAGGTCATTCATTTCTTATCTAATAATTCTCTTAATTTAGCTCTTAACCATACCTATTATCCTAGGGACACACCTCCTCCCCACAGGTGAAGGATTCATCAGGTAATAATATTAACTATTGGCCAGGAGTGTTGTCTCACACCTGTAATCCCAGCACTTTGAGAGGTTGAGGTGGGCAGATTACCTGAGGTCAGGAGTTTGAGACCAGCCTGGCCAGTGTGGCGAAATCCCATCTCTACTAAAAATACAAAAATTAGTCGGGCGTGGTGGTGCATGCCTGTAATTTCAGCTCCTCAGGAGGCTGAGGCAGGAGAATCGCTTGAACCTGGGAGGTGGAGGTTGTAGTGAGCCAAGATTATGCCACTGCACTCCAGCCTGGGCAACAGAGTGAGACTCTGTCTCAAAAAAAAAAAAAAATTAATTAATTATTAACATTCACTAAGGGATCATGAGGCAGGTTCTAACCTAAGAAGCTAATCCTCAGTGAGGATTATTTCATTTAATTCTCTCCATAGTCCTATTAAATAGATAGTCTTCCTTATTTCATATTCATGCAGAGAGGGGAGGTAACATGTGTAAAGTCACGCAGGTGGTAAGACCCTTGTAAGAAATGCTTTGTTCACCTCTGAATTCTCAGGTCGTAGCACAGTGCCTGACACTAATTGTTCAATGGATGGATTCATACAAAGGGAATCCTGAAACTTTATCCTAACAATCAAGAAACATTCATTAAACACCCCCTCAGCTTTGCAATGGGGAGGGGGATGCTACTAAAGAATTATTTGGTATGATTCATGTCCTTAAGAAACTTACAGAACACTTAAAGAGACAAACATGAAAAATTATGTAAGACAGTGTATAAATAAACTCGCAGTTTTGTGGCATAGACTATAAATCTTGTAGGTTTCAGAGGAGACAGCAACGAGGGTGGTGGGAGTAGCCCGGTGGGACCTGACAGAGGCTTTGAAGAACTGATGGGTCTCAGAGACTGGATGTGGGGAGATCTGGGGACAGGCTGAGGTGTTGAGGTAGGAGGAGCGGGTGATAGAAGCTATCAAAGATTTGAAAGTTTCTTTTTAGACACCAGTGCTCTGTGAAGCTGACTGACGGCCTGTCTGGTCTCTGTTTAGCCTCATGCAGTGTGAGTGGGTGGACAAGATGGCTTCCTGTCTTCCAGCTCTGGTGACGTGGGGCACAAGGGACTGGTCCTTCAGAAGAACGGCTCAGGCTGGGCTTTGCCGGCTCCTTCTAGGAGGCCCACAGGTCCTGCAGAGCCCCTGGACTGGGTGGGTGGAGGGAATGGAAATAAGGCAGGTAAGCCAGGATATGTGTGTGGGATGCTGCACTGTGGGGGTTCTGGGGGTTTAATGCCACACTGAGGGGCAGAGGGGCAGGTCCTGGGAGAATAAAATGCATCCACACTCACTCCAACCTGAGATCCCATCTGATTTTGTGCTGCATTTGCCGAGTCTCTGGGCAAAGGAAGGCCAAACCTCCCTCCCCTCACTCTTCCAGCCTGCCAACTCCCCATTCTTCCTCAGCAGATGAAAGGATCAATACTTCCTAAGACCACCATTGCCACACCCACAACTCCCGAAAGGAGGCTTAAAGGAGGCAAGAATTCCCAAGTGCTTTCTCTTTCTTCCATGGTAGGCTGGGCTGTTGTCCTCCTTCTAATCCTAGTTCACTTTTGGGGGTTCTCTTTCCACCCAGCAGTGCCTGCAGAGCCAACGTCCCCACACCTATGTGCCCCTATCCCCACCCGTTGCCCTTCTGCTGGTGAGGTGTTATTCTGCAGGCCCAGTTTCAGGCCCCTCTTAGTTCAGGTTGGTTAATTGGTTCATTCATCATTCATGTGAAAAGCATCCATTGAGTGCCCTTTGTATACTAGCCCTGCACTGTCCACTAGCCACTAGCCCCATGTGACTACTGAGCACTGGAAGTGTGGTCTGACTTGAGACGTGCTGTCTGTACATATACAATACACGTTAGATTTCAAAGACATAATACAAAAAAGGGATGTGACATATCTCCTTAAGTTTTTTATATTGTTTGTGTGTTGAAATGATAATATTCAAATATATTAGGTTAAATTAAGTATGTAATTGAAGTTAATTTTACCTGTTTCTTTTCACTTTCAAAAAATCTTTTTGGGAATTATAGATTCATACACAGCTGTAACAAATAACACGGAGAGAACCTGTATCTACTTCCCCTAATTTCCTCCAAAGATAACGTCTTTCAAAACAATATAGTACAATATCATGACCAGACATGGTGGCTCATGTCTGTAATCCTAGCACTTTGGGAGCCAAGGTGGGAGATCACTTGACCCCAGGAGTTTGAGACTAGCTTGGGCAACAGAGTGATACCCTGTCTCTCCAAAAAAAAATAAAATAAAATAAAATCCAAGTGTGGTGGCGCATGCCTGTAGTTCTGGCTACTCAGGAGGCTGACGTGGGAGGATTCCTTGGACCCAGGAAGTTGAGGCTCCAGTCAGCTATGACAGCACCACTACATTCCAGCCTGGGTAACAGAGCAAGACCCTGTCTCAAAAAACAAAACACTCCGAACAATATAGTACAGTATCACAACCAGGAAATTCACATTGATACAATCCGTCAATTCTCACTTTACCAATTTTGTATGCACTCATTTGTGAGTCTGTGTATTTAGTTCTAAGCAATTTTATTACATGAATTTTTACTTTTTGTAATGTGGCTACCAGAAAATTTAAAATTATATATATGACTCCTGGTATATTTCTATTGGTGCTGCTATAAACATTGGTTACTGTATTAGTCAGGGTTCTCTAGAGGCACAGAACTAATACATAAAGGGCAGTTTATTAAGGAGTATTGACTCACATGATCACAAAGCCAAGTCCCACAGTAGGCCGTCTACAAGCTGAGGAGCAAGGAAGCCAGTCCAATTCCCCAAACCTCAAAAGTAGGGAAGCCAACAGAACAGTCCTCAGTCTGTGGCCGAAGACCTGACAGCCCATGGCAAACCACTGGTGTTAAGTCCAAGAGTCCAAAAGCTGAAGAACTTGGAGTCCGATGTTCCAGGGCAGGAAGCATCCAGCACGGAGAAAGATGAAGGCCAGGAGACTCAGTAAGCCTGTTTTATTCTAGCCACATTGACAGTTGATTAGATGGTGCCCACCCACATTGAGGGTGGGTCTGCCTCTCCCAGTCCTCTGACTCAAATGTTCATCTCCTTTGGCAACATCCTCACAGACACACTCAGGAACAATATTTTGTATCCTTCAATCTAATCAAGTTGACACTTAAAATTAACCATCACACTTAAACAAGATGGATAAAACAGGGTACTCTCCTGGGGTAGGGCAGGGAGGGCTCAAACACACATGAAGAGTTTACAACTATCTTTTATGCTAAGTGCCAAGTGGATGGTGCAAACTCTTGTTCATTGCTGCTGGAGTCAGAGGGCAGAGAGACCTGTCTGGCCAAGGGCTGTGTAGGAGCCCATGCTCACCTTAGAAGGAAGGATGCTTTGCTTGAAACAGGATGGGGGCTCCAGTCCTGCCCACCTAGTTCACTCATTCCCAACCCTACCTCCACCATTTTCCCTCCTCTCCTCTGCAGAGGCTCAAAGGGTGTCCCAGTGTTCCACAGAGTCAATTTGGGAACCACTGGACAAGATTCAGGCTCTGAGTGGAGCCTGGAAAAGGAAGAGTAAGATTTCTGCCCAAAGGATTAGAGAGGCAACCCCAGGTGTACTACCAGGGTTGCTGTACCAAGGACCACACACTGGAGGGCTGAAACCACAGAGAGTTACTGTCCCACAGTTCTGGAGGCTGGAAGTCTGATTATCAAGATTGGTTCCTTCCAAGGCTGCAAGGAAGAATCTATTCTTTGCCTCTTCCCTACTTCTAGTGTTTAGCCTCATGCAGTGTGAGTGGGTGGACAAGATAATCTTGCAGGTAATCTTCAGTGTTCCTTGGCTTGTAGATCTCTGCCTTCATCTTCACCTAGTGGTCTCCTTTGTGGTCTGTATGTCCAAATTTCCCCTTTTCAAAAGGACACCAGTCATATTGGATTAGGGCCAACCCTGTTCCAGTATGACATCATCTTGCTGAACTAATTGCATCTGCGAGGACCCCGTTTCCAGCTAAGGTCGAAATCACCGGCGCTGGGGTTGGGTGTGGGTAGGACTTCAGCTATGAATTCTGGGGGGACACAATCCAACCCATAACAAGGAAACTTGTAGAAGCAAACAGCCAGGTGCAGGAATGAAATGGTTGGTTAGGTTCAGCGGGACTGGGTTCCATAGGCTTGGGAGAGAGTATGGGCGCTAATCTCGGAGGCTTGCACACACAGGTGCACACACACATGCATGCACACGTGTGCACACACACAGGGAATCCAGGCATGTCATACGATGAATAAAACATTATTTGTGGGAGCTCTTGACAGACAGAGTGGTTGGGATGAATGCTTGGTTGAGCGTTTGAGGGGACCGTCACCCACCATGTCCACATCTCTCCTCGGCCCCCCAAGGAGAAGGGAGGGGTCTGCAGTGTACTCATTGTGGCGTGCTGTTTAGGGCCTGAATGCAGAGGAGAGCTGCAAGACTGGTGCACAACCCTTCCCCCCACCTGTTTACCTCTTGTAGGAGCCCTTCCTTTAAATGAAATATCGACAAAGAGCAGTTGGAAGGGGCGTGACATTGTTGGATGGCCCCGGGTGCCCGCTTGTGTGGGTCTCTTCCTGAGGTGAGCAGTGGAGACAATCAGGGAGGGGGTGGGCTGGCAGTGGGGGCCTGGGACACTAGGCTGGGGAGCAGAAACGCACTGAGTTTGGCCTTGGGGGCCTAGGCTCAGGCCATTGCAGCATGAAGACTGGAGGCCGTCCCAGGGCTCTACCTGGAGCTTGTTCTGTTTCTCTCTCCGGACCCCTCCCATGGCTGGGTGCCCTGGTGTGCACTCCCCCCTCCCCTTGCCTTGGCACTATAAGTGCTTGCACTCCCCTGGGCCTGCAGAGCCTTGATGGCTTTAGAATCCAGGATGCTCACCTGCTCATCAGGACCCCAGGACACAGGACCAAGGGTCCCAAGGAGGCCCTCCTGCTGCCACCCGCAGAGCCCCATCTGCCCCAGTGTCTGTCATAGCTTCACCACTTTCCTCCTTTCCCTTCTAGGGTGGAGACTGGGGGTGGGGGGAGGTGGGGATGGCCTAGGGGTTGGGGGTCTCTCCGTTCCTCTCCTCTCTCCAGACACTCTTGCCCTGCAGCATCTTTTCTTGTGCCGCCAATGAAAGGCCCCCCAGGTGGACCCTGCTGAATGAAACCCCTTCCTTTTTCCAATGAGGGAATTGTTACCCTCTGGAGAATCACAGGAAAGTAACATGAGTCACAGAGTGAATCAGGAGCATGGACAGGCAAGGGAGGGCAGAGCCTGGTCATTGCACCCGTTCATCCTGCTGAGAACGCTGTGCAACCGGCAGCATCTCTGCTTTGATCTAGGTGGGAAGGTCCTGGCACCTTCTCTGAGAGGCCTATCTCCTTACTTAGACCTGGGGATGGTGGAGGGCTTTGGGGGGCGGGTGGGGAAAGGGCGGTCAGAGCCCCCTAGGGGCAGGGAAAGGCCCACATTCTGGGCCCATCCCACAGAGACTCCTGGCTGAGTTCTTGGCTCCTCTAGAGATGAAATTGGGCCCACCTTCCTCTCACATGGCTTTGAGGGACCCCAGAAAGGCAGTGTTCCTTTCTTCCATGAACTGATGCTCCATCACTGGCCATCCTGCCCCTGGCTCACTCAGCCCCAGTGAAAGCTCATCCTCCCCTCGCTTCTGCCTCTGCAGGGGACAGGCCTCACCTAGCGCATCCACCTGGGCTGGCCCCTCATCGCCCACTTCCTGTCCTGCTCACGTGTCCCCTTCCCAGAGAGGCCTCCCCGACTGCCCTGTGTGGAATAATATTCCTCCCTGACCCCAAGCCCCTTATCCCACTTTCTTCCCTTTATTTCTTCCACAACACCTTTCACCCTTTAGCATATGATGCATTTTGTCGCCTATTAGTTTACTGTCATCATATCTGTCTCCCTCTGATGGAAATTAAGAGTTGCTGGGGCAAGGCTTTGGTGGCTTGCTTGCTGTTGAGCCTCAGTATGTAGCCTGGGATGGCTGTTGGACCAATATAGAATAATATAATAAAATAAATATTATGCATATATAACAAGATAAAAATAGAATGAATGGGAAAAGGAAAGGTACGCTCAATACACTGTGAGGTCCAATGCAAGTGATTTGCTAATTAACAATAGAAAAGCAATTATACATTTTATTTCACAAGCTTGGCTTGCTGTGAAAGAAATGGCTCATTTTTAAACTTTCTTTTCATTAAAAACATGACCAAATCTTACCCACCAGTTTATGAGAAATTGAATCCACCAGTGTTGAGGTGCCTTCGGGGTCTTCCCCCTCCTAGGATTGTGTGAAGACCCTGGGGGTCTTGTGTGGAACAGAACAGTGCCGTGGGCCCCTTGGGCTGTGCTGGCCTCGCTGATCTGCTCACTGCTTTCTGGAGGCTTCTGGAGCCCTGGGTCCAGCCTCCCAAGCTGCCCTTTTCTGAGGTCCTACTATCCCTTGTGAGGGATGTGGAGAGAGGGACCTTAAGCTGCTAGCACGGGCTTCCTGGTTTGGGCCATGGTCTCACCACTTCCACCACAGCCCTCTCCAGACCCAGAGGCACTGGCCCCCCTCCTCCCCCAGGACTCTCTTACACAGTTTCTTCACAGCACAATTTCTTGAGCACTGAAATCTTTCAGCCCCGACAACCCAGTTGGCCCTGGGTTGAAGATGAAAAAACCGAGCTACCTTTCTGGAATGGAGGAAGGAAAATACAAATGAATAATTCGGTAGATTATCCTCCCACAAAAGTTAAATAGCACCGTTTGTGAATGATATACTTCTTTTATTGTTTTTTTATGAATAGCACCTACTCAAGGTTATCCCTGTAATGATAGGGAGTACAGTCATTCTCATTCCTATTGTATGCCTGTCAAGAGGGCGGGGGTGGTGACAGGCAGGGCCCTGGAATGTGCTCACCTGGGCCAGTGTGAGGATGGTAGCAAAGCTGAACAGGTGTGTTGTGCATGAGGCCAGAAGGCTGAGGTCACTGACCCAGCACCCCAATATGGGAAGACCCCAAGGTATGCTGTGTGCAACTAACTCCCAGGACAGGATCCAGACCTTGGGTGCTGAGAGGACTGAACTGGGAGTCAGGACTCCTGGGTTCCAGGCCTATCTTTGCCCCCAGGTGGCTTGAGCTAACTTCCCACTCTATGCCCGTTTCCTCAGCTGTGATGGCTGACGGTGTACTCTGCCTCCCTCCCTCACAGGACTGGGGTCAGGATAGAGCAAGATGCGCAACTCAGGAACTGTCAATAGTCAGTCCGCAGCCTACAGCGTGTCGTATTTGGTCCGCACAGTGTTTCAAGTTCGGATTCATTGGCAACCTTTAAGAACTGGGAAATGGGCCGGGTGGGGTGGCTCAAGCCTGTAATCCCAGCACTTTGGGAGGCCGAGACGGGCGGATCACGAGGTCAGGAGATCGAAACCATCCTGGCTAACACGGTGAAACCCCGTCTCTACTAAAAAAAATACAAAAAAATTAGCCGGCTGAGGTCGTGCGCGCCTGTAGTCCCAGCCACTCGGGAGGCTGAGTCAGGAGAATGGCTGAACCCGGACGTGCCGGGAGGGCGGAGCTTGCAGTGAGCTGAGATCGCGCCACTGCACTCCAGCCCTGGGGCGGCAGAGCGACGACCTCTGTCCTCAAAAAAACAAAAAAAAAAAAAAAAAAAAAAGAACTGGGAAATGAAAAATAAAAGCCTGGACTTCCTGCACCTCTTGGACAAATAAGCAAAGTGGCAACCCGAGGCCTGTCTTCCCGTATCTCAGGCAGCGCGGACACCCTTCCCCGTTCTTCTTGCCTTCGCTTTGCTCGTTCTCTGTCCAGCCCCCTCATGCCCAGGTTTGAATTTGCTCCCTGGTAGAAGTGAAGCACTTTGTGGAAATATAAATGATTAATGTGCGGTTGTACTTTTATTGGCTGTTTTACCCAGGGTGCGTGATGCTCTAAAAGGTCCAAGAAGAGCACAGACGAGCTCTCTAAGGAGAGCTTCTTGAGCAAAAGTGTGAATGTTATGGTGCCATCCCTAACTTTAGAGATGACGGTCATAGGGTGAGCAGGGCCCTCCCCTGGCCAGGATGGGATCCATCAGGAAGGTAAGGGCATCTGTTCTGGGGTGGCTGCTGGCTTGAGACTGAGTTGTCTTAAGGAGAAGAAGAGGATTTGGCTTTGTTCTTGGTCAAGACTTGGGTCAGGAAGGGCTTTCAGATCAGTGGCTCCAGCCACTCTGGCTGCTGATCCTTGGGGTCCTTGCCTTCCACAGGGGCCTGGACTTTCGTGCTGGGGCAAGAGGGAGGTGAAGGGGCCCTGAGCCCGGTGATCGGTGACCTCTAGTTCCCCGACGGGTATGGGTAGTAGCAGTTACTCAGGAGAAAGGCATGACATTTTCAGCATGAAACAACTGCCCCTGTTTTGCTTTCCTCATTTTTCATTTTTGTGTTAATACCGGCCATCATCGTCATTACCATTCCTCCTGTTTGTGCAACGCCAAAAGGTTACCAAAAGGCCTTTTTCTTTTTCTTTTGGTAGAGAAAGAAAATATTTGTATTATTGAACAAGCATTAAAGCAGAATATAGTGCTCATCACAAGCAATCTGCTAAGAGACTGCAAAGACAGAAAGAAATCTCCCCCTTGACATAGCCAGGCAGCTACAACCGCTACCCGCATCTTCTCTGGATAAACAGCTAGCCCTCCTGTAGTTGACAGAGCCATTGGTCGCACACAGTTCGTCTTCACTTCACCTGGTAGTTGGGGTGACCATCCGTGTTAGCTAATTGGCTTTATCCAGAGGAGAAACAAACTTCTCATATCTTTATGACAGGAGACAGTTTTGCAAGCCGGAGCAAGACACCCACTGAAGTGAGATTCCTACCCTCCTGCAGAAACTTGGAAATAGGAGTACTGTCTTCCTTGATTTTTACATTTCAAAGAGATGGCTCCCAGGTTTTTGAGAAGGAAGGCCCTGGGTCATAAAACTGAAGAAAACCTGTTTAATTTTTTTTTTTTTGAGACAGAGTCTCACTCTGTCACCCAGGCTGGAGTGCAGTGGCGTGATCTCGGTTCACTGCAACCTCTGCCTCTCGGATTCAAGCAATTCTCCTGCCTCAGCTTCCCAAGTAGCTGGGATTACAGGCTTGCGCCACCACGCCTGGCTGATTTTTTTTGTATTTTTAGTAGGGATGGGGGTTTCACCATATTGGCCAAGCTGGTCTCAAACTCCTGAACTTGTGGTCCACCCACTTTGACCTCCCAAAGTGCTGGGATTGCAGGCGTGAGCCACCACGCCCGGCCACAAACCTGTTTAATTTTGAAAATGATTTATCTACACATTTTAAAGAAGAGACAGTACTTACAAGTTTGCTAATGTAATACTCTAAGAAAAAGGAGAGGAGTAGAAAGAAGGCTCCTTCTCTTATTTGAGACAGTCCCAGAATAATTTATTGAGGACCTACTGTGTGCCTCCAAGCAACCTAGAAAGTTGTCTAGGATTATTATTTTATTATTACTATTATTGTTTTGAGTTTACATTGTTCCCACTTTTAATGTGGTTATAAAATAATACATTGTTCGTCGTAAAGCTTTCAGAGCCAAAAGTAGGAAGAAGCAGGAAAAAAAAATTTCACGTTATCCTACCACTCAGAGACATCAGAACTTTTGACTTGTTTTCTTTCAGGTTTTCCACTAAGCACTTTTTAAAAAGATGTATGAAATAATAGTGAATTTACACATATATTCTGACTTTTTTTGCTTAAATTTAATGGTTTCCCTATGTCATTTAAAACATCTTTATATATATGATGTTTTGGTGGTTACATGGCCATCCATGTGGTTTTTTTTTTTCTTTGTTTTTTTTGAGACAGGGTCTGCCTGGAGTGCAGTGGCACAGTCGGGTCTCACTGTAGCCTCACTCTCCCAAACTCAAGTGATCCTCCTGCCTCAGCCTCCCAAATAGCTGGGACTATAGGTGTGCTACTATGCCCGGCCAGTTACAAAAAAATTAGTAGAGATGGAGTCTCACTATATTGCCCAAGCTGGTCTAGAACTCCTGGGCTCAAGCAATTCTCCTGCCTCATCCTCCCCAAGTGCTGGGATTACAAGTGTGAGCCACCATGCCAGCCCTCCCATCATTCTGAAGCACTGCAGTCCCCAGCCTTTTCCTAATGGTGCCTATTTAGGTTGCCTGATTAATAAGACTTGAGACAACAGTCTGTCTGGTTCAAACCCTCTTTGTGATTTTGATAATTTCCTGAGGATAAAATCCTGAAAGGGGTATCACTGGGACCAAAGGTATAAGCATTATTAAACCTTTTGATAGATATTTCCAAATCCTCTTTCAGAAAGTTGATACCAAAGACCAGCCTTGAGTATTTTTTTTTTTTTTTTTTTTTGAGACGGAGTCT
>NW_016818934.1:3147912-3166155 GCF_001698545.2 Rhinopithecus bieti | reverse complement strand
ACCAGGATGGTCTCGATCTCCTGACCTCATGATCTGCCCGTCTCGGCCTCCCAAAGTGCTGGGATTACAGGCTTGAGCCACCGCGCCCGGCCTAGCCTTGAGTATTAACATTACATATATTTTACCAATTTGATAGGTTAAAAATAAGATTGTATTATTTTCATTTGCATGTCTTTGGTTACTAGTCAGGTTAAATCCACACCAAAATTTAATTTTGTTTAATTTTTGTAAATTTTTGTTGTTGTTTCTTTTTTCTTTTTTAGACACAGGGTGTTGCTCTGTCATCCAGGCTGTAGTGCAGTAGCACAATCATAGCTCAGTGCAGCCTTGAACTCCGGGTCTCTCCTCCCACTTCAGCCTCCCAAAGCACTGGAAGTACAGGCATTAGCCACTGTGCCCAGTCTACTTTTGCTTATTTACTTTTATTTTTATTTTTTGAGACAGCATCTAGCCCCATCACCCAGGCTGGAGTGCAGTGGTGTGATCATGACTAGTTGCAGCCTCAACCTCCTGTGCTCAAATGATCTTCCTGCCGCAGCCTCCCAAGCTCTAATTTTTTGATTTTTTTTTTTTTTGGTAGAGACAGAGTCTCACTATGTTGCCCAGGCTGGTCTCAAACTCCTGAGTTCAAGCTATCCCCCTGCCTTGGCCTCTCAAAGTGCCAGGCCTACTTTTATTTATTTTTTGAAAAAGTAATGCAAGCATATATAAAATCAGAAGTTACAAAAGTGTGTACAAATGGAAAGGAAGATTTCTCACCTTGTCCATCAACCACTCCATTATCTTTTCTGGATGCAAACATTGGGTTAAATACATTTTAATTGTGTATTGTTAGATATAAAAGGCTTTATATGCATGTTAGCATTTATATGTCTGCTTTTGTAGACTGTTTATATCCTTAGGTTGAGGATTATTCATCCCCTTTGACAGATGAGAAAACTGAGACTTAAAGAGGTTCAGTGCTGAGAGTTTCAGTGCTGAGAATCACACTGCTGGTAAATGGTGGAATGTGAGCCCCTCTATCCAAGAATCTCTAGAGGCAGGCATTGCCCAGAGGTGAGTCATCTGTTTGGATGGCTATTGAAGCTCTGAAGAAAGTGCCACCTATGGGGCTGGTGTTGACACCTTTAAAGGAACATGGCAGCTGCAGGTGTGTGAGTGATGGAGAGGCACTGATAACACCTTCTTATCCAGAACCTTCTCTCTCATCAAACTGGCACTTCTGCCTAAAATCCTGGGAAAGGCTGTTTAGCAATTGGAGCTATTTGCCCCTCACTGAGAACTAGCAGTTTCTGGGATTAGTGCTGCAGTTCCTAGCAGAACCCTGGCCTGGCCTTCTCCAGCTCGCTGCTTTTTCTGTCCTCTCACTAACCCCCAACCTCCGGACTCTTCCCAGGACCCCACCTGTGCAAGGTGGTCATTTCCCAATTAATGGTTAAAACCAGACTGTCAGTTCTTGAGGGCAGCAGCAGTATCTCCTAACATTGAAGAAGTCCGTTTGTAATTGTAGGCCGCAACACTGTCATTCCTTTGGAGTCTGAGTGACAGGTTAATGGGTGAGATACTTTAGGGACAGGGGACAGCCCCTGTGGCCCTTCAACTCACACCCCTCCCTGCCTGGTGCCCCTTACTAGCTCTGGATGATCCACTGTACACCTTGTCTCTTGGGTGGAAGTTTGCCTGGTGGCACCTCTAACATCTCTACGGCTGCAGCCCCTTTGCCTGCCCCCGGAGGGCTGAACTCAACAAGCAGTCTGGCATGTGTTTTTGGCTGGCCTCCCCTCCCTCTGTTTCTTCCTCTTTCCCAGGACTGGTAAGACTCTCCTGTTCCAATTTTCTTTAAAAGGGGCCTCTGGGGAGGGTGGAGTTCAGGATCTCATAGTTCTAGAACCTCAAGGCACCCACCCCTGGTTCAGGGTCCCATAGTTCTAGAACCTCAAGGCACCCACCCCTAGCCCCCTTTCCCCACTCTGATTGCTTAAGGACCTTGAGAAAGACAATTTGAGGCTCAGGTTTAGATATAAAGTCTAGTTTCTTCCCTAGGAAGGACCATAATTATGTAGGGGTGACAGAACTCACAGATAGACAGGTAGAAGTGACTGCTGAGTCAGGCAGGATGAGAAGATGTAGGGGGTTTGAGAGTAAGTGCTGACTTGGTTCCAAGGTGGGACGGCCCGGTAGGCTGGGCCAGAGTGGTCAAGAAGGGCCTCAGGGAAGTGGTGGTGCTTGAGCTGGACATTGAAGGTTGAGGGACATTGAGGCAGGTGGGGCGCAGGATGAGTGTGGGAGCACAATGGTGGCTTAAAAAGATGAGGTTTGCAGAGGGGTGCAAGTGAAACTGTAGGACCACTGCTGGGGAACTGAGTTTAGGGTCTGGAATCCTGTCCTTTGGGTCATGGGGAGTCTTGGAAGGTTCTGGAACAGACAAGTGGTGCTATTGGGATACTCCTTAGGAAGCTCACTCTGATGGCAGTGTTTAGGACATTGGACAGGGAAGGTATGAAGACCTAGGAGACCATCCAGGAAGCAGCTGCCTTCCTGTCCTCTACTGACCTGAAAAACAGAGCATAGCAATGACAGTGGCTTCAGTTTCACCCTCCAGAGCCTGTGGGAGCCTCAGCCTGAAGCAGGAGGCTCTTGGAGGTGGTTTGCAAGGATGGGTTCGGTTGCATTTTGTCTTGAGCACATGACCAGTCTTTTGGTGACCTGGGCTGCACGCTGTGCCCCACTGGGTTGAGCAGTCAGCACGTGGGGTCCTGGGCTCTGGCGTCAGGTGTGGGGCTTCTGTGGGGAACCCAAGTCCATGGTGCCAAGTGCTCTGTGCCCCATAGATTCATCCTCTTTTGGTTCAGCCACCCTGGAGATTCCAGCATCTGAGTGGGCACTCGCACACGCTTGGCCCCAGGCCTACCATATGCAAAGGCAGATTGTGCAGGAGCCCACACACTGTGAATGGAGAGCTACACATGTGCCACTTCCTCCCCTTCCTGTGTCCCCCACAAAATTGCCTCCACTGGCCTCCTCCAGTGCCAGGAATTCTGTGACTTTGGCTCTTCAATCAAAATGGAAAAGGATCTCAGAGATGACTTGGTTCAGCCTCTTCATTTTATAATATTCTATGGTTATTATTATTATTATTTTTGAGACAGAGTCTCACTCCATCACCAGGCTGGAGTGCAGTGATGCTATCTCAGCTCACTGCAACCTCCGCTCCTGGGTTCAAGCGATTCTCCTGCCTCAGCCTCCCGAGTAGCTGGGACTGCAGGCACATGCCACCACACCCAGCTAATTTTTATGTTTTTAGAAGAGACAGGGTTTCACCATGTTGACCTCTTGACCTTGTGATCTGCCTGCCTCAGCCTCCCAAAATGCTGGGATTACAGGCATGAGCCACCACGCCCAGTCATGGTTTGTTTTATATGGACTTCATCATTAAACAGTCCACAGCAATGGCAGCAGCCCGAACAATATTAAAAATATTGGACAATGGAAAAGTATTTTTATCCCCAAAAAAGAGCATGAGAACATGGGGTTAAAGGAGAGAAGGAAGAAACATGGGCATTGGCGTTGGGCTTGGGCTTGAATACTTCCTCTGCTCTTCACAGTATCTGGGCAGGTTGTAACTCTAATCTCCCTAGGTTCAGTTTCCTCATCTGTGAAATGGCGTACTAATGCCCACCTATAGGCTTTTGGGAGGATTTGAAATAACATGTAAATCTGTCACAGTGCCTGGAACATATATATTTTTTAATCCATTGGCAAAAATTTTAATAAGATAATGTCTTACAATATTTGGAGGGTATTATCAATGGAGGTAGTTCCACCTGTTTTTAAATCGCTTCCCTAAGATGTGATTTTTGCCTTCTGTCCTGAAATTCCCCTAGTAGTTGGCTCAGGGAAGCATGGGCAGCTTTCCCCACCCTCTGATGGCTGTAGTATTCATTGCCATGAGAGCAAGGGGCTAAGTTACATGGCTGTGGGTTACACAACCGGGGACCTGGCTGAGCCAGGTTGTCAGCAATAACCACACGACAGAGAAAAGCTGAGCCTCCATAAACATATCCCGGATTTCATAATCAGAAAATCCAGACAGAGCTATTTTTATTTTAACAGGCACATAACTTTTGAGTAAGTATGGGCGTCAGGTGGCACCACACACTTTTCAGTGCTTGGGGCCTCTAAATATCTGAATCCAGTCTTGAATAAATCAGTTTACATAATTCTTTATATGTTCTATTTCCTTAGGTTCAAGACTGTGTTCAAGCCTAGCTTAACCTGCAAGGTGCAAAGATTCTGCAAGGCTGACTGAGTCCAGGAAGCTGACTTTGGCTACTCCAAGGCCTTGTTAGTGATTACGAGTTTAGCACAGTTAAGCACTTGTTTTTTTGTTGTTTGTTTGTTTGTTTTTTGAGATGAAGTCTCGCTGTGTCACCCAGGCTGGAATGCAGTGGCGTGATCTTGACTCACTGCAACCTCCGCCTCCTGGGTTCAAGCAATTCTCTGCCTCAGCCTCCCTAGCAGCTGAGATTACAGGTGTGCACCACCACATCCGGCTAATTTTTTTGTATTTTTAGTAGAGACGGGATTCCACCATCTTGGCCAGGTTGGTCTTGAACTCCTGACCTCATGATCCCCCTTACCTTGGCTTCCCAAAGTGCTGGTCTTACAGGCACGAGCCACCGTGCCCGGACTTAAAACTTATTTTAACATGTAGTTTTATTGTAGAAATATAGACTACAAAGGAGTGTGGAGAACAATATAACAAACATTCATGCAGTCATGACTGAGAATAAGGAGTGTTAACAAATGTTAACATCCTGTCATATTCACTTCAAATATATTCCTCCTGAAAAAATAAATTAGTCATAAAAAACCAGTTACAGCATTCTGTTTAAGCACTTGATTTTGTCCTCTCTTGTTTGCTAATATTTCCATGTGTGTTAGTGTACTTATCTCAGTTTTATGGTGAGCATTTTGGAAACAAGAGTTTGCTCTTTGCTGTTACTTGGCCCAGCAACTACCAGTTCCTGATGCATAGTAGATGCTCAATAAATGTTGTATAAATGAATGAGTGAATAAAATGTTTTATTTTTTAACGTTTTTTAAAATTTTGTTTTATTTAATTATTATTTTTGAGACAGAGTCTCACTCAGTCACCTAGACTGGAGTGCAGTGGTGCAACCTCACCTCACTGCAGCCTCTGCCTCCCAGGTTCTCAGCCTCCCAAGTAGCTGGGACTACAGGTGCTCACCACCATGCTTGGATAAATTTTTTTTTTTTTTTTTTTAAGTAGAGACAGGGTTTCACCATGTTGGTCAGGCTGGTCTCAAACTCCTGACCTCAAGTGATCCTCCCACCATGGCCTCCCAAAGTACTGGCATTACAGGAGTGAGCCACCGTGCCCAGCCATGAAATGTTTTTCCTTTTGTCATCTTCCTTTATACCTCCACACACCTTCCTCATTAGGTTTCTTTGACTAATAATAGATCCTATCCTTAGTTCAGGAATGGAATTTAAATTATATAATACATTGGTTTTGAAAATTATGCAATTAGGTTTTTTTGAGATAAATGAGTAAACATTGCTAAACCAAAAGAAAGAATAAACTTTAATTCCAGCTACAAAAGTAACCAGCTTTCTGGTATAAAACCTTACATAAATAGAACTACTACTGTGTATCTCCTCTTGTAGCTTGTTTTTTCCCCCCATTTAATAATGAGTGTCTTTCTAAGTCATCATATTTTCTGCTCAGTAGTCCCTCACCTCTATAGTCCTGGGAGGGGACTGCCATGTGAAGGGGCATGGGGTCTCACCATGGGTAGGAGGACGACAGTGTGGTTGGCTAGCTGACCCTTCATGCATTCCGTGGGAAGAAGTCTAGCTGGTTAGACTATTTTTTAAGGACCCGTGAGTCTCATAGCAGACTCCTGGGCTGGACATTGATTTGATATGTTTGTGAACTAGCTAGTTTGCAAAATCTCGGGTGGAAATATTACTGTTTTCTTGGCCTCTAGGCTGTTTGGTAAAGGCTTTTAGGAGTAGAAGCATTTAGAGTTAGCCCTTGGTTTAAATCTTAGCTTGGCTACTTGTTACTTGGGCAAGCTGCTAAACCTCTCTGAGCTGCATATTTTATCAGCTGTAAATGGAGATAATGAGATTTTCCTTCTTCCTTCCTTCCTTCCTTCCTTCCTTCCTTCCTTCCTTTCTTCCTTCCTTCCCTCCTTCCTTCCTTCCTCTCTTCCTCTCTTTCTTTCTTTCATCTTGCTCTGTCACCCAGGCTGGAGTGCAGTGACATGATCTCTCCTCACTGCAACCTCGGCCTCCTGGGTTCAAGTGATTCTCATGCCTCAGCCTCCCAGAGTAGCTGTGATTACAGGCATGTGCCACCATGCCCAGCTAATTTTTGTATATTTAGTAGACACGGGGTTTCACCATGTTGGCTAGGCTGGTCTCGAACTCCTGACCTCAAGTGATCCACCCGTCTCGGTTTCCCAAAGTTCTGGGATTACAGGTGTGAGCCACCATGCTTGGCCCGATCATGAGATTTTCTGTGTGAGGCATTTGTAGGAATTGAGACCATTTATGTAAAGGGCTGGGTTCGTAATAGGTGCTCAAAGTGTCTCTCTTCTGAATAAACCAAGCCCAAATTTTCTCCAAGAAATACCTTGGTGATCTCTTTGAAAGGAAACAACCACTTCAATAAATAAATAAGTGGATAAATGAATAACTATTGAATCAGAAGCAGACCGGAGCACTTCTGTTTTTTGAATGGACTAAGAACTGGACAAGCATTTTGTTTGGCTTCGGCCTCTGTCCTGTGAGTTGTACATTTTGCTCTGAGCTCCCCACTGCTGTGGAGCCTGGAGAGTATGAGAATGGGGTCTACTGTGACTCAGCAAAGCATCGCTGGAGCACCTCATGTGTGCAGCTCTCTGCTAGCAGGGCCCCAAGGAGCCTCCTCAGCCTAGGGTCTGGCTGAGAGACCAAGCTGATACACGCGTAGGAGTTGAGCTAGACTTCTGAAGAGGGGGATGCGTGGGCATCATAGAAGAAGGCTCAGATCTATGATACTTGCAGTCAAGGACTTTGAAGGCAACTGAGATAGTCATCTTTAAAGAGGCCTCAAGAGGTGCAGAGACTCAGGCACTTAACCTATTATTGGAGATATGGATGGATCAGTTCCCAGCTCCAGTGACCATCTGCTGCCCGATTCCCTTAGCTTAGAGGCTATTTATTATTAAGGGTTTTACTGAAAAAAAAATTTCTGCTTTTTTTTTTTTTTTTTTTGAGATAGAGTTTCACTCTTGTCACCCAGGCTGGAGTGCAATGGCATGATCTCAGCTCACTGCAACCTCCACCTCCCAGGTTCAAGCGATTCTCCTGCCTCAGCCTCCTGAGTAGCTGGGATTACAGGCACCTGCCACCATGCCCAGCTAATTTTTGTATTTTTAGTAGAGACAGGGTTTCACCATGCTGGCCAGGCTGGTCTCGAACTCTCGACCTCAGGCAATCCGCCTGCTTCGGCCTTCCAAAGTGCTGGGATTACAGGCATGAGCCACTACGCTCCGCCTTCTTTTTTCTTTTGTCTTTTTCTCCCTGCATTCTTTTTATAAGTGTTTCACTATTTACTTATTCATTCATTCATTCATTCATTCATTCATTCATTCATTCATTCAAGACAGGGTCTCACTCTCTTGCTCAGGCTGGAGTGCAGTGGTGTGATCTCGGCTCACTTCAACCTCCACCTCCCAGGATCAAAGGATTCTCCTGCCTTAGCCTCCCAAGGCGAGTGTCACCATGCCCAGCTAATTTTTGTATTTTTTGTAGAGATGGGCTTTCACCATGTTGTCTAGTCTGGTCTCAAACTCCTGAGCTCAGGTGATCCACTCACCTCGGCCTCCCGAAGTGCTGGGATTATAGGCATGAGCCACCAAGCCTGGCCTCACTATTTATTTATAGAAATATTTCACATCCATGATTCTGTCCAGTCAAAAGTTCTTTCTGAGGTGATGCTATTGGCTTTGGCCAGTCGGAGAATGGAATCATTTGACTCACCCATCCTGCAAATGGCCCTCTGGATAACATAGGTTTTAAACTGGTCGTTAAACCTGCCTGTAACCTTGTCAATTTCGCCCACGTCCCTTTGCGTGGACACATGGTCCTTGGCACCGATGACGTGGTTGCTGGCGAAGCATTTCCTTGGGAGGTACGGGTTTATGAATTCACTGGAATCGTTCTGCATATTGAGACCACACTGGTCATGAGCAGAGAAAGCTATTTTGTTTTATTTTGTTTTGTTTTGTTCTGACCGTTAAAGTTTTCTTCACATGCTGATGGTCCTAATAGCCTGTTTATATTTAAGGGCCAGCCAGTCACTAGAAAGTTTCTTGGAAGCTCTGTGGATTGTTATAGACAGCGATTCTCAACTGGGGCAATTTTGCCCCCAGGAGACACTGGCAATGTCTGGAGACATTTTTGATTGCCACAACAGAAGGGTCCGGGGTACAATGCTGCTGGCATCTAGTGGTAGAGAGCAGGGATGTTGCTCAGCATCCTTTAATGCACAGGACAGTCCCACAACAAAGAAGTAACCAGCCCCAGATGCCATAGTGCCAGGCTGAGAAAGCCTGCCCTGGGGCGATGAAGCAGGCACTAACCCTTTCCTCTATATCTGTTTCTTTTGAGCAGGTCAGTTTCCCTCCTGAGAAACCCATCCCTCAACAAACCTGGAAGGCAGGTGTGTGGCCCAAGCATTCAGAAGCCAGGTGCACTCAGTAAGCAGACTTTCAGGCACACCTGCTGTTTTCAGTGCAGAGTCTCTGATATAAGAAAACAGCACAGAACTTCTGTGAGTCAGTTTCCCCAGAAAGCAATCTCCTGACATCTGTGAGGTGGGCAGGTGGAGTGGCCAGGCTGCCTGGGCTTGGGAAGAGGGCCTGGTATGGGAATTCACAGGGCACTGGGGAGAGGGTTGTCTAACTGCTTTTTGTGCAGACTTCAAACAATCCTGCTCTTAGCTCCATTTTGCACTCCCACCTTTGTTGGCCCTGGGGACCTTCCATTCCTGAGCCTTCCTGAGTTGTTCACTGTGAGTAGATCTGCTTTTTGCAGGCAGTCAGGTGTCCACTCTCTGGTGGAGGTCTGTGACCTTGTGCTTTTCATCATCCAGCATGTTATTGCTGGCCCCTTCTATGGCCTTCTCCCCACATGCATGTCTGTATTTATCCCTTTGCTGTCATTTTAGTGAGGGTTGGGGAAGGAGTGGAGATAAACCTGTGTTGAGTGCACATCTTGAACCAAAAATGGTATCCTTGTGTGCTGGAATACTGTAGATTTTATTAAAAGCCCTGAAGTGTGTCTGGCTTTTGAGGAGGACAAAATGCTGGTGCTGGCGCTGGCGCTCTTTTGGTTTAACTGGAGGCAGGAATTGAGGGATAGCACAGTATAGGAGGTAGAAGAGCTCTGTGACCTTTGTCTCACGAAGTCTCAATGTCCCTGTATGTGAAATGCGTGCTCTCAGCCCTGCTGGTACAGATGGAATGAGGGGATGAGTGCAGAACAGCAGAGAGCACTGCAGAGTGCTGTGGTTTATGATCGCCATCCTCATGGTTGGAGTCAGTACCATCACCTCCTTTAACTGCATGACCAAGGCGATGTGTCACTTGGGCACAGCGACAGAATGTGGCTCTCTGGTAGGCAGGCTTAACCCAGCAAATGAGCATGAGTACCGACTGCCTCGTTTTCTTGCCAGAGGCCTCCAGTTTGGTTGGCAGAGTGGTGACCAGCTGTCCAATTGGACGGGGCTCTTTAATGTCACGGATGATCCAGCAGTGCAGAGCGGCAGTGACTCCAGCTCCAGGTACAGACCCCGGCAAAAGGCCAGGGAGGGGGGAAGCCTGACCCGGGGTGGCCCTGCAGCCCCTGCCACATTGTCCACTTCCTAGGGTGGAAGAAGCAGGCTCGTTCCAGTGGCTCAAAACTCCTTGCACTTTAGTATCCCACCTGGTTCCTTTAACCTGAGGGTGAATGAGTTTGAAGGATGAGGCATAGGACCCAACCACAACCGAGCAGGGATTCACTGGCCCCTTCTATCCGGTGGGTAGGGTGGGGAGTCTTGGTCTCAAACCTCCATTTAGGGGTGGGGGCCGAAGCTCTGTCCCTGCTGCAGGGATTTCAGATATCAGCCAGCAAGTGTGTGTAGGTGTGTATGGGTGGGTGGCATCAAGAAGCGGGTGTCAGGTGGGTGTTCCCTGCTTCTCTGAAGTCCCCTGCCCAGGTACTCCCTGCCCTGCCCACAGGGGAGGTTGCCCTTGGCTGGAGCAGAACCATTTCCATCAAGATGGTGTTGAGATTTGCTATACGCCCCATCATGTGGCTATTTCCTCTTGATCAGTAATATTTGTTGAATGAATAAAAATGGAATATTCTGAGGCTGGGCACACTCATTGCAGGGAGGGTATTGTGGAGAATTTTTGCAGACGAGGCAGGATACTGTCTCTGCTGGGAGCTGGGTGTGACTGGAACCTGCCAGCTAAGCATTCCCAGGGGCTGATTAAGCTGTTTGGTTTCTTAATTTTTGTATTTCTAAGGAGGGGGTAACTCTCACGTCCGTTTCCCTGAGAGAGAGGCTTACATTTTTGTTGCTGGTGATTTTGACGCACAAACATTAAATTGACCCTGCAGAGGAAAAGTAATGGGTTTTTCAAGGACCCCTGATATGTATGTTTTTATTCAATGCTTTGAGAAAGATGAGTCTCTGGTGTCAGAAAACAGTTGAGCAAATGTCCACAGATGTGCACGAGGGTGTGGGGATGGCCACACATGGTGTCCTGGGCTGGAGGGTCTTATGCTGGCCTTTGGGACCACAGTTCTTTCCATGGAAGTGCAGAGGGAGCTCTGGACATCACAGGTGAGGTGGGGGCCCATGCTTATCCTAGGAAGCTGAGCCTCCCATGCTGGCCTGTCTGCTGAGTGGCCCTGCCTCCCAGGTGGTGAGCAGTCTAGGTAAGTCAGCAAGTGTGTACCTCCCTACTGAACTCCTGGGAGAGTTCTTCAAGAGGTTTGGGGTAGAAAATGCTAGTCAAGGCCAGGCATGGTGGCTCATGCCTATGATCCCAGCACTTTGGGAGGTCGAGGCAGGCGTATCACTTGAGGTCAGGAGTTCGAGACCAGCCTGGCCAACATGGTGAAACCCCATTTCCACTAAAAATACAAAAATTAGCTGAGGTGGTGGCACATGCCTATAATCCTAGCTACTTGGGAGGCTGAGGTGGGAGAACAGCTTGAACCTGGGAGGCGGAGGCTGCAGTGAGCTGAGATTGTGCCACTGCACTCCAGCCTGAGTGACAGTGAAACCCTGTCAAGAAAGAAAGAGAGAGAGAGAGAGAGAGAGAGGAAGGAAGGAAAAGAAAGAGAAAAGAGAAAGAGAAAGAAAGAGAAAGAGAAGGAAAGAAAGAGAAAGAAAGAAGAAAAGAGAAGAGAAGAGAGAAAAGAAAAGAAAAGTGAGTCAAGTGAGCAAGGCAGACAGATGGGCCCCTGGGAAGCTGTTTCTGGGCAGATGTCTCCAGGCAGTGGCTGAAACCATTGCCACTGTGTGGGCTCCATTCCTAACTTTTCCTGCTGCCAGCATCTTTTGTCTTTCCTTCCTCTTTCCACGGTTTCACCTGTAACTTCTCTTACCCCTCACTGCACCTGTGTTCTCCTCTGCCTTTCTTCCTGTTACCTGTTCTTGGCCCTCCTTCCTTTCTCCCTCCCCATTGCCTCCCTCTCTCCTCCACGTCCTTGCTTCCCTACTGCCTTTCTCACACCCCTTGCCCTTTATTTTCTCTGCCCCTCTCTCCATGATCTGGGCCAGCTTCCTTTTTCCTATCAGCTGGGAGCCCACAGGGTCAGAAACACAGCTGACCTCTGTCAAGTTGGTTTTGGAATTCAGGTGCCTTTGATGCAATGTTGTTATCAGCTGAGTTGACTTTCTTCTGGAGCGCTCCCATCTGAGCAAGAATTTCCTTAGTCACAGAATAAATGGCATGACCACACCTTTCACATTTTCCTGGGACAATTCCAATTTCAAATATCCATTTCTAGTTGACCCCAAAGTACCCACCTAGTTGAAGGACTGCAGTATGTAGAGTCCCCACATGTGGGAAATAGTGGTTAACGTAGTTAGAATGGAACTGGATATTGAAGAGTTTTTACCCTGGTGTGTGAGCAGCTTCTGCCTTCTTTAAAATGGGCAGGACAGCTCCTGGCAGCAGATATGCAGAGCTTGGGGGAGGACCTAACGAGGACACCATGTACATTGTCCCAATTAACAACTCTCCAAATCTGGAAGATGGGATGAGCTTCATGGTATTATTCACCTATTGAATAATTCAGTGCATGCCATGTTTTGCTATCTATATTTGTGTGGTGTTGAAGTGTGTTACAACCTGTTATTTATTATTAACAGTTTGGAAAGGAAGTCAGGAAGTACCAAATATAACCAGAGGATGAAGAGGGACAAAAAAGCAAATGACTCATACATTGTGTATACTCAAGCAGGAGCCACAAGGAGAAGGAGCCAGTCCAAATGATTAGTCTGGAAAACTCCAAACAGCACCACAAAGCAAATTCAAGCCAGATAGTGCTCATAAAAGGAAGTCCAGGCTGAACTAGAAAGGTGCGAGCTATAAGATATACATTGACATATAGCTTTATTAATTTCAAGTCTAGGTCTATAATGTGTTGTCCAATAAGCATCCTTAGGGGAACTGATTTAATGAGCATATAAGAATAATTTTCTTTTTCTTTTTCTTTTTTTCTTTCTTTTTTTTTTTTTGAGACAGAGTTTCACTCCATCGCTCAGGCTGGAATGCAGTGGTGCAATCTTGATTCACTGCAACCTCCGCCTCCCGGGTGCAAGCAATTCTCCTCCCTCAGCCTACTGAGTAGCTGGGACTACAGGCACCTGCCACCAGGGCCAGCTAACTTTTGTATCTTTTAGTAGAGATGGGGTTTCACTATGTTGGCCAGGCTGGGTCTTGAACTCCTGACCTCAAGTGATCCACCTGCCTTGGCCTCCCAATGCTGGGATTACAGGCGTGAGCCATGGCACCCAGCTGGAATAATTTTCAGTCTGCAAATGTTTCTGTTTAAGTGGGTGTTTTGCACAAGTAGGAAGGCCTGTGAAGACCTTTCTCATGTGTTTATGCTTCCATCTTCTCAGCAAGACAGTGGTTGTGCATCTTCAGTTTTGAATTCCCAGCACCTAGTGTGGCACCTGTTATGTAGTAGGTGCTCAATAAATGTGAATTATGTAAAAAAAATGAATTACGCAAGGAAATAGTAAAGGCTATTGGTAAGAAAGCAAACTTTGATTTCAATGTTCTGAGTCTTCCCTTAGAAATTTATTCCTTTGGATTTAACCTTGTCTCCTGCCATTGTCTTTGAAAAGTTGTCTCCTTTCTGGAAACACATTAGAATCAGAAACTCATTCACAGGCTGGAATTGCCAGAGAATTCGCTCTTGAAAAGAGCTGATAGTAGGGCAGGCTGACATTTGTGGGCTTCTGGGTGGGAAAGGAAGACTGACAGTTGGTGGGGTGGGGTATAAAAAGTAGAGAGGGTGGAGAAGCCCTGTCTCTACTAAAAATACAAAATTAGCCAGGCGTGATGGCACATGTCTGTAATCCCAGCTTCTCAGGAGGCTGAGACGGGAGAATCGCTTGAACTCAGGAGGCGGAGATTATGGTGAGCTGAGATCGTGCCATTGCACTCCAGCCTGGGCAACAAGAGCAAAACTCCATTTAAAATTAAAAAAAACGTAGAGAGGGGGCAGTGAAAGCAGATGACATACTCCTGTGCTAACTGACTAGACCTCCTCCTGATCACCTCTCACCGAGCATGGCCCCTCTGGGGAGGTGGAGGAGGATAGTGGGTACTTGTCCTCCACGGTCAGCTCCAACCCTGATCCCTCTGGACTGGCCTAGCTACCTGTCTGCCTGGCAACTGCTCAGAGAGCAGGGGGAGGCAGCAGTGCCCCCATGGTCATGGCCTCTGTCCTGCAAGGTGGGCAGTGTTGCATGCACTGCCTCAGGAAAACATCCCCCGCTTCAGTCACAGGGACAGAGGAGAACTGAGGCAGGAGTCCCCCAGGCACTGTCCCAGCAGAGTTGACTGTCAGACTGGCCCATGGCCACAGCACAAAGGGCTTCACTCAGCTTCTGCCAACTGGGTCTGGCTCCACATCCAAGTCCTTGTACTCCCGCCAGTATCCACTTCCTCCTTGAAGCCTTCCCTGCTAGCCCCAGCCCAACTGAAACCCCTTTAACTCTGCCTTCTGTAGATACGTCTGCTTCTGTCATTGCACACACAGAGGACCCTCTGGCGAGTGCACATAATCCTTCTGTGTTTGCTCACATATTCCCCAAATCCCGCGGAGCCTCTGGCTTTGGAGAACTGGGCTGGACCACCTGTGTGAGCATCTCCAGGGCCCTCTGGATCCTCTAGATCCAGGCACAGCCACAGGCTCCTTGGCTGGCCTCACTGGCCCCCTTTCCATACTCCACACCAGTCTTGGCCCTCCTGGTCTTACCACTGTAATGGGCTGGCAAAGAGGAGGTGTGGAAGGCAACTCAGGAGACACTTGTCTCTGAGGTCCGGAGCAGGGCTGGCCCAGGCTGCCTGTGGGTGGGACAGCCTTCTCCCTGCACCCTTCTTCCTGGGCTTCTGGGATGGAGTGTGGAAGACTTCCCAAGGCCAGGGTAGCACCAGCTATAGGAAAAAAGAGCAAGCCCCAAATAGATGACACAAGAGGGCCCTCTTGGCAGAAAAGCGAGCCAAGTGAGTGTCTGGGGCCAGGCACTATGCTGGGTGCCTTACATGTATTATCCCACTGAGTCCTTACCCTCAAACCTTTGAGGTGGGTGTATTCATTACCCTCCATTTTACAGATGAGGAAACTGAGTCACCAAAGGTTAGGTCACTTCCAGGTGGTGGGTGGAGCTGGAGCACCATATCTCCTGTGTGACTACAGAGTCCCAGCACTCATGGGAGGGGTTAGAGGGGTTCTTCCTTCTGGGCTGTGGACAGCTCATGCAGGGCTGGGTGAGTATCCTTGTCTTTTCTTTCCAAGTCCTCTCAGGTCTTCTATTTCTGCCTTCAGCTCCTGGCTGTTAGATCATAAAAAAAGGCCATATTGATTTAAGTAGATCACTTCTGGTCAGGCACAGTTGCTCATGCCTATAATCCCAGAACTTTTAAGAGGCTGAGGTGGGAGGATCACTTGAGGCTAGGAGTTCAAGACCAGCCTGGTCTACATAACAAGACCCCATCTCTATCAAAAATTAAGAAAAAAAAAAGCTAGACATGGTGGTGCACACTTGTAGTCCTAGCTACTTAGGAGGCTGAGGTCAGAAGATGACTTGAGCCCAGAAGTTCGAGGCTGCAGTGAGGTAAGATCATGCCTCTGCACTCCAGCCTGGGTGACAGAGTAGGACCGTATCTAAAAAAAAAAAAAAAAAAAAAAGTAGATCGCTTCTTTGCAACTGTTTTAAAAGCTGCAGGGTTGATCTCAGACAAGATGATCTTTAGGGTCTCTCATCTCCTCCTTCCCTGTCTCTTCCACCTTCTGTCTTCTGTGTCCTTCTCCCTCCCGCCTTCCCAAGTATACTTAGTGTTTTCTGATTGTTGCCTCTGAAAAATGTGTCCCTCCACCTGCTCCTAGCAATTATACATTTCAAAGAGGAGCCCTTGGGGGCAGTGTGACCCCTGCAGTCCCGAATGCCATCGTGGCCATCTGAGGGCAGGACAGTGGAGAAGGCACACTCCTGCATGGCAGGTGCAGCTGGCTCGCTTAAGCCTTCCTGGTCAATGTTCTCTTCTGCAGAAAAGGAGGGAAAAAGGGCCGGAGCTCTTGGGCTTCACCCAACTAGGAAGGATTTGGGAGATGCAGGTTTGGTGGAATGTTCTGGACTGGGTGCTGGAAAAACAAAAAGCAAAACAAACATGGCAGCTTCTCCCGTTGGTCCCACATACCTGATGTGGGCTTCTTGGGGCCTGGCAGAACCCAGGCTGCAGCAGGCTGAGGCTGCTGGTGGAAGTGGAGTTGGTTGGCACTGGGAGACTCCTCCTCCTCAAGTCAGAGTTGCTCCAGGAGTGCTCTGAACCCAAAGCTTTGTGGCTTTTGAGTCTCTGTGGAGTCTCCTGGGCAAATAACCACTTACATGAATATTTCTGTGCCTCAATTACACCATCTGCAAAACTGAGGTCATTAACCCAACTCAGGGTGATACAAAGGAGGTCATGGGCTCTGTAACTCCCTGAGTGCTCCAAGGTTAAAGCACCTCACACGTCCCTGTAGGGCTCCGTGGAGGTGGAGTAAGGGGGTCTCTTCCCCGCTCAGGTTCGCCCAGACTCACAGCATTTCCATGGGGGGATAGCACTCCCTCCCTGGGCCTTGTCTGCTTCCCTGTAAACTGAGGAGGCCGGATCAGATGGGTGCAGTGCCTGTCAGGGCCTCACCCCTTCTTCACCCCAGGTCAGCTCCCCAAACTCTGTTCCTTCCTTCAGCTTCCACCACCCATTCTCCCTCTTCTCCTTCTTCACGCTCCTATGCTTCCTCCCTTGTAGACCATCTTTCAGAATTTTATGCCAATCACTTGGCAAAGGCAGGAGGCTAGGGGAAGGCATGAGAATGGGAAGGAAGGAAAGAAAGGGGTCGGGCTGGAAGGACCAAGGATCTACCCACCCATTAGATTAGGGAATGCTCACAAGGTTACGGCAGCTAGAGGCTCTTCCAGCTTTCCACCACATGTCGCCATTTATAGCCCGGCATCCCCCTGACTTGATGGCCACCAAGACCTTGTGGAGCTAGTAAGTGATAGCAGGTCATGAGGCTCGCAAAGAGGCCATCCTTCCCCATGCGAACCTCCTGGTTTGAAGTCCTTCCTCTGGCTGATTGTAAATCTTTCCTCTCTAAGTCTCAGTGGGGGCTCTTAGGCTTGCCTTTTGGAGGCTCACAGAACACTGAAGTCTGTCTTTTCTTCCTCCAGCCATCCCTTCACACTTTGGGAGACATCCCATCCTCTCCACTTTTCCCAGGACCAGGTCTTCAGACACTCACTCAGCCCTCCTTCACCTGCAGACTTCCATGGCACCATCTCCAACATCTCCCACTCCTGGCCTTGCTTCTACCTATGCTAGAGGGGCATCTGATCCCTGCTCCCTTGATCTTCTCTTGTCAAGGTCATTGATGACCTCCTGGTTGCTAGATCAGTGGTGCCTTCTCTGTCCTCCTCTTCTTTGACCCCCATTTCCAGGGCAGATGGGTCAATACTGGAGTTGACCATCTGTCCTGGAAATGCTCTCTCCTCTTAGCTTCCATGTCCCTGAGCTCTGTGTCTGGGTTTTCTTCCACCTGCAGACCTTCCTTCTCAGTGTCCTTTGCTGCCATCTGAATGTGGGAGCTAACCTCAGGCCTGTCCTTGGCCTTCTTCCTTCTCTCTGTGCTCTCTCCCAGTGTCTCCTCAAGTCCCTTGTCCTTTGACTCTGGAATGTGCATCCCCAGCTCTGACCTCTGCACTGGGCCTCAGCCATGTGCATCTGACTGCCTACCTGTGATCTCCTCTAGATGTCTGAGGGCACAGCAAGCTTTACATGGCCCAAGAATCTTTCCATCCACACCCCAAACCTGTTCATCTCTCTTACCCTTAAATGGCTACGTCATCCCTCCCACTAGTTGTTCAAGTCCTAGGAGTTACTATTGATTTATCTCTCTCTCTCACTTTCTAATTTTTTTTTTTTTTGTACTTTCAGTTCTAGGGTACATGTGCACAATGTGCAGGTTTGTTACATATGTATACATTTGCCATGTTGGTGTGCTGCACCCATTAACTCATCATTTACATTAGGTATATCTCCTAATGCTATCCCTCCCCCTCCCTCCACGCCACAACAGGCCCCAGTGTGTGATGTTCCCCGCCCTGTGTCCAAGTGTTCTCATTGTTCAATTACCACCTATGAGTGAGAACATGAGGTATTTGGTTTTTTGTCCTTGTGATAGTTTGCTGAAAATGATGGTTCCCAGCTTCATCCATGTCCCTACAAAGGACATGAACTTATCCTTTTTTATGGCTGCATAGTATTCCATGGTGTATATGTGCCACATTTTCTTAATCCAGTCTGTCACAGATGGACATTTGGGTTGGTTCCAAGTCTTTGCTATTGTGAATAGTGTCACAATAAACATATGTGTGCATGTGTCTTT
>NW_016818934.1:3069316-3145095 GCF_001698545.2 Rhinopithecus bieti | reverse complement strand
TGAATCTGGGTGCTCCTGTATTGGGTGCATATATATTTAGGATAGTTAGCTCTTCTTGTTGCATTGATCCCATTACCATTATGTAATGCCCTTCTTTGTCTCTTTTGATCTTTGTTGGTTTAAAGTCTTTTTTATCAGAGTCTAGGATTGCAACCCCTGCTTTTTTTTTCTGCTTTTAATTTGCATGGTAAATATTCCTCCATCCCTTTATTTTGAGCCTATGTGTGTCTTTGCATGTGTGATGGGTCTTCTGAATACAGCACACCAGTGGGTCTTGGCTCTTTATCCAATTTGCTAGTCTGTGTCTTTTAATTGGGGTATTTTAGCCCATTTTCATTTAAGGATAATATTGTTATGTGTGAATTTTATCCTGTTATTATGATGCCAGCTGGGTATTTTTCCTATTAGGTGATGCAGTTTCTTCATAGTGTCAATGGTCTTTACAATTTGGCATGTTTTTGCAGTGGCTGGTACCAGTTGTTCCTTTCCATGTTTAGTGCTTCCTTCAGGAGCTCTTGTAAGGCAGGCCTGGTGGTGACAAAAATCTCTCAGCATTTGCTTGTCTGTAAAGTGTTTTATTTTTCCTTTGCTTATGAAGCTTAGTTTGGCTGGAGATGATATTCTGGGTTGAAAATTCGTTTCTCTAAGAATGTTGAATATTTGCCCCCTCTCTCTTCTGGCTTGTAGGGTTTCTGCAGGGAGATCCACAGTTAGTCTGATAGGCTTCTCTTTGTGGGTAACCCAACCTTTCTCTCTGGCTGCCCTTAACATTTTTTCCTTCATTTCAACTTTGGTGAATCTGACAATTATGTGTCTTGGAGTTGCTTTTCTCGAGGAGTATCTTTGTGGTGTTCTCTGTATTTCCTGAATTTGAATGTTGTCCTGCCTTGCTAGGTTGGGGAAGTTCTTCTGGATAATATCCTGCAGAGTGTTTTCCAACTTGGTTTCATTCTCCCCGTCACTTTCAGGTATACCAATCAGATGTAGATTTGTTCTTTTCACATAGTCCCATATTTCTTGGAGGCTTTGTTCACTTCTTTTTACTCCTTTTCTCTAAACTTCTCTTCTCACTTCATTTCATTCATTTGATCTTCAATCACTGATATCCTTTCTTCCAGTTGATTGAATCAGCTACTGAAGCTTGTGCATTTGTCACATAGTTCTCGTGCCATGGTTTTCAGCTCCAGCAGGTCGTTTAAGGACTTCTCTACACTGATTATTCTAGTTAGCCATTTGTCTAATGTTTTTTCAACGTTTTTAGCTTCTTTGCGATGGGTTCAAACTTCCTCCTTTAGCTTGGAGAAGTTTGATCGTCTGAAGCCTTCTTCTCTCAACTCATCAAAGTCATTCTCCATCCAGTTTTGTTCCATTGCTGGTGAGGAGCTGCGTTCCTTTGGACGGGGAGAGGTGCTCTGATTTTTAGAATTTTCAGCTTTTCTGATCTGTTTTTTCCCCATCTTTGTGGTTTTATCTACCTTTGGTCTTTGATGATGGTGATGTACAGATGGAGTTTTGGTGTGGATGTCCTTTCTGTTTGTTAGTTTTCCTTCTAACAGTCAGAACCCACAGCTGCAGGTCTGTTGGAATTTGCTGGAGGTCTACTCCAGACCCTGTTTGCCTGGGTATCAGCAGCAGAGGCTGCAGAACAGTGAACATTGCTGAACAGCAAATGTTGCTGCCTGATCATTCCTCTGGAAGCTTTGTCTCAGAGGTGTACCCGGCCATGCGAGGTGTCAGTCTGCCCCTACTGGGGGGTACCTCCCAGTTAGGCTACTCAGGGGTCAGGGACCCACTTGAGGAGGCAGTCTGTTGGTTCTGAGATCTCAAACTCCATGCTGGGAGAACCACTACTCTCTTTAAAGCTGTCAGACAGGGACATTTCTTCACTCTCTAAATTATCAGCGCATCCTGCTGGTTTCATTCCTAAACTATTTTTTGGGTCTGTCTCCTTCTCCCCACTTCCTTTGCCATCCCTTGGTGCAATCGACTGTCTTCTCATGCTGCAATAGCCCACCCTCTCTCCTTTTACAATCCCTTATCCCCACATCAGATCATGTTGTTCCTCTGCTGAGTCCCCATGATACTGGGTGGCCCACAGGCCCAGCTAGACCTGGCTCTGCTCACCTGTCTGACCTCCACAGCCCTGCCTAGCCACATTGGCAGCTGCTGCTGCGGAGTAAGTGATTGTATTTACTCACTGGTCTTTCTCTGGGAAGCTCTTCCCGCACATCCACATAGGGCTCCATACCTCTATTCATATCCCCTGTCCAGAGTGGCCTTCCTGGGCCCCCCACTATCCTTCCAGGAACCCTCCAATTCCTTGTCCTACTTTTTTTGGAAGAGTTACGGCTACTTGGCATTATATTGAATAAATCATTTATTGTCACCCCCATGGAAGTGCCATGAGGGCAGGGACTCTGGCTAGTTCATCAGTACATTCTGGCCTGAAACAGTGCCTGGCACACAGTAGAGGGTCCATAAATCTTCGTTGAGTAAAAGAGGAGAAAAGCCCTTCTCACACATCAACAGTACAGGCAGGCCATGGAGGAGCTGTGTGTAATTCCACATAATAAGAGCTGGACTGGAGGGGTGCCCAGGGGCTGCAGGCATAGAGGGAGGAGGGCCACGAATGGAGCCAGTGGAAGCTGACCCCTGGGCTGATTCTGTTGGATGAGTAGGCAGGGACTAGCAAGACAACAACAAAGGTTATTCCAGACAGGGGGACTCCTCCAGCAGGGAGAAGACCGAATCCTGTCCCTGGCACTGGGGTGGAGACAAGGACTAGGAGGAGAAGTGGTGAGAGTTGGTGGAAGATGAAGGAAGGAGAAGGAGGCAGCTAGGATGTAGCTCTTGGCTAGGGCACCTGTGGGGATGGTGGTCAAAGTCCACCAGCAGCAGTAGGGATACTGGCCAGTGCTAGCATTCACACACTGAGGCGTTCCTGGCTGTTGAGCTGAATTTTACAAAGGGAAGTCTTTCGGGGCCCCCTAATCTGGCCTGGAAAATAAGGTCATCACATACATACTCTCACAGGGAATGTGCTAGACACTGGATCTGGGGCCCTGCAGAACTCCTGGGTGGGGAAGGAGGAATGAATCTAGACACCGGGCTTTGCCCCGATATCCCCAACCCCTACCCTGTGCCAGAAATGACCCTCAGGCTTGGTGTGAGGTGCACACCTGGGGAAGATTAATCCCAGGACTATTTAGGGTTGCACTGAGAACATCAGGCTTTTTAGCATCCAGTTCTGATACCTCAAAACAGCTCTGATAATTCCTGGGGACAGATGAGTGAACTGTGGCCCAAAGAGGGCAGGTGAGGTTCAAGGCTGCTGAGCTGGCCTGTGGACCAGCCAGGGGTCGGAGCCAGGGCTCTCCACTGCCATGGAGTGTCTCCTGATAGTTGTGACCTGCAGTTGTTAACAGCTGAGCCTTTCTTGCCCCTCTCCTACCTATCTGGGAAGATACTTCAGTCCTTTGAATTGTCAGGCTGCAATTTTGAGACTCTGATTTCTGTGCGTTTGCTGTGACGGGTCGTGTGCTATCTCGAGACAGCAGCTGTTCTGGCTCTAGAAATAGTGCTGAGCTCACTGAAGGGCTGTTGCCCTTGGGAGGGGGAAGGGCTGCTGACTGAGAAAACCCCCAGAGAACGGTGGCTGTCAGAGTCAGGGAGAGGAAGTGCAGTGACATTATTAAGAGCAGGGGTTCCAGGCTCTCACAGTCCTCGGGTTTTTTTCCAGTGCCACCATTTACTAGCTGAATGACCTTGGGCAAGTTACTTTACCTCTTGTAGTTTGAGTCTCAGATATAAAATGGGGGGAAATTATGCTTGCCTCATAGGGTTATTGGGAGGATTGAATGAGACCAAGTTAAAGAGTCTGGTATCAGGCTGCACAGTTGTGCAAGGTGGGCACTGCACAAAGATGCTCAGGCAAGGAGTCAAGTGGGGCTGAAGTACAGCTTACTCTCTTGACCAGCCATGCACCTAGTGCATGTGGCTTAATTTGTCTGAAGAAAATGGTGCTTTTTCCTGATTTGCACAGAGGTGCCATATGGGCTAGTGGTGTCTCTAACCAGTGTGGAATAAGTAAACAACTCCATGGTTCTCTGAGACTCTGCACCGAGCTCAACAGGAGTCTAGGTGTTCAGATTACTGAGCTGAGGTAGCTTCCCTGTTCACCTAGGGCTAGTGGAGGTTTAACAGGTATTTGTGCATGACACAGGGACCCCCCCGGGTTCCTATTCTCTGGAATACCATCGGTGTCTGAGGGTGGGGATGGAGAAGTGTTAGATAGAAAGCTGAATGCATGGACCTCATCTTATAGCAGCCAGTGGTTGCTGGGACCCAGAGTACTTTGGCCCCCAAGAAAGGAACCATGGCCCTGGAGAAGCTCTGGAAAGGGAATCAGGCCAACAGGGGAGCCTCTGTGGGGCAGGCTCTTGGGGAAAGGCTCAAAGGAATTACAGACCCAGGCTCTCAGAGGGCCAAACGCTGGGCATGCTGAAAGGAGGCCCCCTCAGGAGAATCGCTTGAACCCGGGAGGCAGAGGTTGCAGTGAGCCGAAATTGTGCCACTGCACTCCAGCCTGGGAGACAGAGCGAGACTCCGTCTCAAAAAAAAAAAAAAAAAGAAAGAAAGAAAGAAAGGAGATCTCCTTAGCTCCTTAGCCCACAAAGCTGCAGCCCAGTCTGGGCAGAGGGAGGAGAACTCATGTCCAGGGCCACTGTGTTCACCTCTTTCTGGCCTTCTGCATTTGTCTTCTCACTTAGCAGAGGGCAGAGAGATGGGTCAGAGCAGATGCAGCCTGGCGCCAGCATCATATTTGGCTGCTGGAAACTGAGTGGCATTTGAGAGGAGTTGGGCTCCTGATATGACCCACTGGGACTATTTATACCTGTGAGATGCCCTACATGGTGCCAGGGTCCCCTCCCCTTTGAGGCGGGTAAAGATAGTCTTTCTAGCATTGAAAGAAGAGACAGTGATGAAGTCACTTTGAGAGGCTAGTGAAGTTTAAGAAGGTTGGAGAAAATGCTTCCCTCAATCTTCTAACAGGGTAAGGGGAAGCTTGAGATATTTAGAAGAAGGTCTGGGACTTAAAAAGGCATTTATTAGTGATTTCCAATAATAAAAGAATCATAACACCATTGCAGAAAACTTATAAAAACACAGAAAAGTATTTTAAAAATAACCCATCATCCCATTTATTCTGATTTATCCCTATTAATATTGTGTTACAATTCTTCCCTTTGCCTACGCATTCACATACGTATATATAATTCTTTTTGGAGACCACAGTTTTGTAACTTGCATTTTTTTACCCAACATTGTTATGTGAGCATCTTCTTATGTCATTAGACAAAAAAATTTAAGCAACATTTTTGATGTCTGTATATCTGTATCCAGACCAAATGGGAATTTTCATGAATTTCCATGATACCCTCTAAAATGCAGTCCTTGAGCATCCTGTTAGAAGCAGAATATGGGGCAGTGCTTCTCAAAATCTCGTTTCCTATCTTAGTTCTTTTGGGCTGCCATAAGAAAATAGCTTAGACTGGGTCATTTATTATTGTAACAGGAGAAATTTATTTCTCACAGTTCTGGGGGCTGGGAAGTCCAAGATCAAGGTGGCAGAAGATTTGGTGTCTGGTGAGGGCCCGTTCCTCATAGATGGCAGCTTCTTGCTGCATCCTCACACGGTGGAAAGGCAAAAGGCTCTTTGAAGCCTCTTTTATCAGGGCCTAATCCCATCCTTGAGGTCAGAGACCTCATAACCTAATCACCCCCCAAAGGCCCAGCCTCTTAATACCATCACATTGGGGATTAAGTTTAAACACTAAACTTAATGTTTGTATTGGGGATACAGACATTTAGACCATAGCAACCTCAAGTCAATCATCTTTAGAGACTGAGCTAGAGCAGTACGGACCAAAAAAGCAAAGCGCAGGTAGGATAGAGAAAGAAGCCAGGGCTATTAGCTACATTTTCCAGATGGGAAAACTGAGGCTTTAGACTCGGGCATGGAATAGTTTTGATGACTTGGCTGAGGTACTACATGGAGTGTTTTCAGGATACCTGCCTGGGATTTGTTTTAATCGGATATGGTAAGACATGAAAATATGGAAATGACTGTCATGAAGGAAGAGGTTTTGGTACTCACAGATCCCTAGAAACAGGAGGCCCTGCAAGACCATGGGAAGAAGCGCCTGAATCAGTAAGGAGGCAGAGGCAGCGAGGGGGAAGTGTGGGCAAGAACCATCATTGGGATTTCCATGGAAAGGAACTGGTGAGGCAGGGTTTGCAGGTATAGGATTGGTTGATCTGAGTAATTTCAGTGGGTTCTGGGGTGTAGGGGCTATCCCCAGTTGCCTGGGACCTGGCCCTGGGGTGAGTGGGGCAGGAGCTATTCCAGTGTCCAAGAATATGGGAGCCTGATAGGGGCATGGGCTCTGGATTGGTTTGCAAATGAAAGGTGCACTCACAGGCTAGTCCTTCACTGTCTCCAGCAATTGGCTAGCCCTGGAAGAAGCAGTCCCTCCAAGGTCAGCAAGGCCCCAGGTGTCAAAGCATCAGAAGCACATGGTTAATGAGTGGAGCCTCCAGCAGAGATGAGGTGATCAAGCAGGTCCATGTCCAAGCAGGACTTAGTGTGGGCTTTATCCACAGGGTGTCAGGGGAGAGGTTTACTAATCACAGCAGAAGGAGAATGTCACCAGTACACACAGTGAGAAGCTTCGAGTTGTTCATCCCTGACTCAGCCCTGCCACCAACCAGCTTATGGTCAGAGATTGTCTCTGACTCCCTGTGGCATCCACTGGTATCACGTGTTCTTTAGTGGCGGGACAAAGGGGACAGAGGGGAATGAGCATTTTTGGGGTAGTTCCTGTGTGCTAGTGGTTTCCATGAAATGCTCATCAGTGTTTTTTTCTCAGCCCTGTTGCACATGCGCTGCATTGTTTTTGCTGATTTGCAGATGAGAAAACAAAGGAGCAGAAAAGTGCCAGGCCTAATGTGGCTGTCACAATACCATAGACTGAGTGACTTAGCTTATAAACAACAGAAATGTATTGCTCACAGTTCTGGAGGCTGAGAAGTCCAAGATCAAGGCAGATTAAGTTTCAGGTGAGGCCCCACTTCCTTGTTCATCAACAGCATCTCCTTGCTGTATCCTTACATAGTAAAAGGGAAGAGGCATCTCACTTGGGCCTCTTTTATAAGGGCAATAATCCCATTCATGAGGGCTCTGCCTGCAGTACCTCCCAGAGGCCCCACCTCCTAATACCATTACCTTGCAGGTTAGGATCTCAACATATGAACTGTGGGGGCAACACAAACATTCAGACCATACAGAGGCTAATGAGGGGTGGAGGGGTGTGAACCCAGTTCTGAAAGCCTCTCTAAGTATCACCAAGCCCACAGCACAAGGTCATTTGGAATCATGATGCTGCCTAGTTGGGTATATGAGTGATGTTGAGGATGCAGGAGAAAGAGGAACCAAGAAAGAGGCAAGGCAGGAATGGCTTTGTCAAGGAAATGGTAGGGCTGGCTGATTGAAGAGAAGATGCTACCCTAGTTCAAACAGATTGTTTTAAAGAAGACAAAAAAGAGATGCAGAGAGGGGAAGTGTTTTACCCAAAGTCACACAGCTGGTTTGTAGCCATATCTGAGATGTGTCTGCAAGTCTCCAATTTCCCAAGAACTCTAGGATAAGTCTCAACCTAATGATTTCCTGCACCATTTGAATCTGGACCTTTTCTTAGCAGCAACCTAGGACCATGGCTTTACCTGACTCAGTGGATTCCAAAAGGCTTAGTTACACCAGGTCAGGTTGCCAACAGTGATCTTTGTGACAGGACACCAGAGCTTACTGTTGTGTGACTGGAAAATTAGGTGAGTCAGAGCCAAGGTCATGGGCTCGTTTTGTGGCCCCAGGCTGACCCCTTGTTCTTATTTGCAGATAACAGAATCTGCATTAGCTAGTTAAAGCAGAAAAGGATTTATTAAGGGCACAGCTAGCTCAGATTCATGGGAAAAGCTGAAGAAATGGCTGAACTCCCAGGACTTCCTCCCCAAACTGCAGTGAAATGAGGCCACCGTGAAAACTGCTGCCTCTGATATAATCATGAAGGTGTTACCACTATTGCAATTTCCAAGAGCCATGACACCTCTGCCACATTCTGCACCAGCAAAACCGTGTCTTGAGGCTTGCCATTCTTCCCCTATAACAGGTCTGAATTCATCTCATGCAAATGCTTCTAACTGGCTGAACCTAAATTGCATCCAGAACCCTACCTGCAAAGGAGTCTGGGAAATGTCATTTTTAGCTTTCCTGCCTCTGTAGTACAGAAGATATAGAGATAACAAAGACACTGTCTGTGTGTTTCAGATGCTCATGGTTTGGAAAGAAACGCAATTACATAAACACACAATTGTACTATTATGTAGGTGCAAAAGTAATTGCGGTTTTTGCCATTACTTAAAAAAAAAAAAAAGGCAAAACTGCAATTGCTTTTGCACCAACCCAATACAATGTTATTTGCTCTAACTAAGAGACAGTGAGCAGGGGGAGTCCAGGGTCAGGATCAGAGGAGGCTTCCCAGCAGCATGGCTACTCGAGCCGGGTACTGAAAAATCCATTTGAGTTTGCCAGATGAGAAAGACAGAAAAGGAGTTGTAAGACACAAAGGTGTTTGATATTTGGGGGATCTTCAGTACCTACTTCTTATTAACTTGGCCTGAATTCTTTTATGACATGAGAACAAAGAGCCAATTTATTTTGTAAATAGGGACCAATTTGTTGTGGAAAATATTTTAATATCTTAAAATATTATGTAAAATTATTTAAATATATAATTATAGTACTTAAAACTATTAAATTATATTTAAATTATTAAGGACAAATATTTATAAATATAACTTTTAAAGTATCACAGTATTACTTTAATGACAAAATGACAATACAAATACAATGATGATAATAATAATAATAAAACTACCAATATTTTTAAAAGAAACCAATATATTGGGTAAAATGTTTCAGGATTTCTAAAGCAGCACATGCATAAGTTTGTCCAGTGTGTAAGGGTATGTGGGAAATGACCATTGCTGCGTGTAGTGGTTTCTGGGAGATGCTTGAGCGATGCCTGATTTCCAATCCTTGGCCCTGGGGAGCCCCTCTCACCTCTGATTCTTGCAGACTACCTGTTGCAAGGCCACTGATCCCATATTTACAGTGGTTTGGCCCTGCAGGCTTCTGGATTCATGATGTTAAAGCTGTCCTGGGATCCAAACCTCCCAGCTCCATCCACCCCTGCCTCTGAACAACCGCCAGGAAGAGAGGGGCCATGAGGAGAGGGCTCACTGGGCCTCTGCCACAGGAGGCCAGAGGGCCCTTTCCAGGGGACACCAGCCATGCTCATAGCCAAGTGGCAGAAAGAGCAGCCTTGAGTCAGCATGCAGGTTCCCAACTTGGCTCTGCCACCTTCCAGCTCCGGGATCTGGGCACCTTAGTTAATTCCCAGAGCCTATTCAGGATGCTTGTGTCACTTTCCTCATAGGCTGATTAGAAAGATTAAAAGTGAATGCATCCATCCACATCAAATACTTGGCCTGGCGCTTAGCCTATAGTAAGGGCTTAGTAAGTGTTGGCTGAAATTGGCATTGATGTTCTGCATGAAGCTGGCAGAGGGACTCTGAGGTGGCTGTGACATGCCTGGAGCCAGCTAGTGCTGGAAGGGGCTTGATCTCTTCTGCAGGTAGACCTAGACCAAGCCCTGGTCCTGCCCTATATGGACAGTGTGACCTGGAGCTCTGTCTGATTAGCCTCAGTATTCTCAGCTGCCAAATGGGCAGAAAGGCACATCAGTCTCAGCTATGTCACAGTATGGTCACGAGGATCAAGTGGGCAAGGGGCAGGGAATGGAAGGGCAAGCTGGAGGCCTGAAGGCTCACTGTCAGACTCCCAGTGCTGTGCCAGAATGACTCTGGTCTCTCTGCTTTCTCTGATCACAGTACACACAGCATCCCTCCTCCTCCCCTCTCCTTCCCAGCCACAAACTTGGAACCAAACCTGTTTCTGAATTTCCCTGTTTGCTGAAATCGGTTTATGCTTCTGTAAATGCTTACACTCCCAGGGGAGTGGGGCGTTGAGAGTAATTGACCACCCAGTGATCAAGCCAGGGGGCCCCGTGGTCTGCCTGAAGCCCCTAATGGGTCATCTGCTGGGATGGGGCTGGTTGGCTTTATTCATTTCACTGGGACAGACACTCCACCCTGCAACAAGAGCTCCTGCAGGCCCTGGACATCCTGACCTGCTTCTCTGTTTAACCTGTCTCTGTTGGTCCCCAGGTACTTTGAATTTTACGAGGGGCCTTTTGAATATAACTCCACAAGATGCCTGGAGCTGAGGCACGAAATATTGGAAGTGAAGGTGCTGTCCATGTGAGTGTGGCCATTTGTGGTGGGTGCAGGGAGCATGTGGAGGTGGGGCAGGGGTTAGGGGTGGGTGGGGGGGGCAAGCGTGGAAAGAAACAGGAAACATGTGGTAGGTTCCTATAGAGCGTAAAGTAGGTCTCCTTCCCCAGAACCACTGGCATTTGGAAAGCCCTGGAGGGCTGGAACACAGTGATGATTGTGCCTGTTTTATGACAAAAGGCCAAGTTTGCAAGGTCACCTCTGGTGACTCGGTGTTAAAGTCTCCGCCTCAATTACGGGTCTCTTTGATTATCATCGCTGGCTCCTCTTGTGTAGAAACTGAAGAGGGCACAGGACTTTCTTGCCTGAAATTCAGTACGTTGCATCGCAGGGTTAAGCGTTGCCCTCTTGCTATCACCTTTGATGGTTTTAATTTTATTAAAAGTTTTGATTTTTAAATTATTTAAATGATACAAAATTTGTGCGGTACAGATGGTTATTCAATGAAGAGCCACCGAGTTCTCCCCAGGGGTGACGATGTGGCTTTGGGTATCCTTGCAGAGTCAATGCATGAGTAAGAATCTGTGTATGGAGATTTAAAAAGTTTTTTTTTTTGCACAAATGGTAAAAGAGCTATGCTCCCCACTCCCCGCTTAACAGTACATCACCTATGACTCTTCAACCCACAGGAGGGAAAACACATTACATGCTGAACATTTTAGCATGCATGTGCCCACCTGGGTTTCCTCCCTTCACAGAACTGCCATGAATTCAGCAAACCCATTAGAGGAATTGGTACTGTATTAGTCATGACAGAATCTGTATTTATTTGGAAACAGTTATATCTGGATGTGGAAAAAATATAGTTTATTCAGAGGCAGGCAATGTTGGGTGCTCAGATGGACTCATGGGCCCCTGACATAACCCCAGGGGCATCTGGGGTCCCTGGCCCTCAGGCAGGGACCGTTATTCCTTTACCCATCTGACGTGATTCCAGCTAGTGTGCATCGGGGGAGAGCATGGGTCTTGGGGTGGGCTGACCTGAGATCCAAAGCTGACTCTGGGCCTTAGCAGATCTCAATCTTTCTGCAAATGTCTTAACTTCTCTGAGCCTTTCCTTACCTATGAAAATGGGGACACTATTACCTACCCTTTAAGGGTTGCTATAGACTAGCTGAAATAAGGCATGTGAAAGTAGATAGCCCAGGATCACGAGGTCAGGAGATCGAGACCATCCTGGCTAACATGGTGAAACCCCGTCTCCACTAAAAAAAATACAAAAAGTTAGCCGGGCGTGGTGGCGGGCGCCTGTAGTCCCAGCTACTCTGGAGGCTGAGGCAGGAGAATGGTGTGAACCCGGGAGGCGGAGCTTGCAGTGAGCCGAGATCACGTCGCTGCCCTCCAGCTTGAGCAACAGAGTGAGACTCCTTTTCAAAATAAATAAATAAAAAAAATAAAAAAAGAAAGTAGATAGCCCAGCAGCCTGCATGCTCAGTAGCGCACATCATAGGCGTTCAATAAATGTCAGCATCCATCTCTCTCTTTCCTTCCTTCCTTTTCTTTTTGGAACTAGTAGCAGCAGCTTTTCTGGGCTGTCATGCACAGCGATTCCTGGAAAGCTCCAAGGGTGAGACCAGCATCCAGCTGGGATTAGCTGCATTGTTTATGGCCCCTGTCCTAACCCATGGTCTCTGTACCCTCTCTAGAGAAGGTGGGTTACAGACGCCACTCATCAGTTTCACTGAGCCCTGGGCTGAACACATACCACTGTGGTGCCCGCCCTTGTAGAACTCACAGCCACTGAGGGAGACAGACATTAAATAACCAGTTACCATAAGAAGCCAGGGTAGTGACAGGGAACCCGACCCAGGCTGGGGCTAGGGGGAGGTTGTCAGGCAGCGTTTCCCTGAGGAAGGGACACTGGAGCTCCAGTCTGAAGGGTGACAGGAGCTAACTAGGCCAGGAGGGCTCCAGGTGGAGGGAACAGTTTGTACAAAGGCCCTGTGCCAGGAAGGAGCCGGCTGTGTCCTGGACTCTGAAGGATGAGGCAGCTCGAATGCCAGCGTGAGGGGAAGACACAGAAGCTGCATTGCTAGAGGGTCAGGTAGGGCCAGACCATGTGGAGCTTCATGGTACAGACCCAGGTTTGGGTTTTACCTTTATCCAAGGGCCATGAGAGCCACAGGAAAGGTTTTAAGCAAGGCCTGGGGCATGTGAGCTGGTTGGTATTTTAAACATGCCTCCAAGGAGTTTTGATTTAGTGGCAAAAATGGCTGTCGGAGCCAAGTTCAGAAGCTGGTAGCAGAGAGTCTGTCTTCTCAGAATTCAAAGCTTTCAGGCCCTTCCATGTTTTACTGTGCAAATCCAGAGCACTGTGGTTGAGAGCACACCTTCAAGATTTCAGAGAATAAATGACTCATTTCTTTTCTTTTCTTTTCTTTTTTTTTTTTTTGAGACAAAGTCTTACTCTGTCACCCAGGCTGGAATGCAGTGGCGCAATCTTGGCTCACTGCAACCTCTGTCGCCCGGGTTCAAGCAATTCTCCTGCCTCAGCCTCCCGAGTAGCTGGGATTACAGGTGCCTGCCACCATGCCAGGCTAATTTTTATATTTTTAGTAAATTCGGGGTTTCACCATCTTGGTCAGGCTGGTCTTGAACTCCTGACCTCATGATCCACCCGCCTTGGCCTCCCAAAGTGTTGGGATTACAGGTGTGAGCCACCACACCCAGCTGACTAATTTCTTTAAATTATAAAATGTATAGTTTCTTCATGGTTACTTCAAGGTCTGGACAGGAAGATGTAAGAAATCTTGTGAATGGGTCATCCTTCTGGGGAACTTCCCATCCCTCTACGCGTGTTTTTTCTGTATGTTGGTGTTAGGTCCTATATCAGTTTGCTGTAACAAGGTACACAAAACTTAATTCTTCCACAATTCTGGAGCCCAGGGGTCTGAGATGAAGATACTGCAGGGTTGGCTTCTTCTGAGGCCTCTCTCCTTGGCTTGCCAATGGCCTTCTTCTCGCTGTGTCCCTATATGGTTACCCCCGGTCTGAGTCTTTTCTGTGCCCTAATCTCTCTTTGTAAAGGCATCGGTCATATTGGATCAGGGCTCACTCTAATGCCTCATTTTAACTTCATTACCTCTTTAAAGGCCCTATCCCCACAGTAGCCCATGCCTGTAATCCCAGCACTTTGGGAGGCTGAGGCGAGTGGATCACCTGATGTCAGGAGTTTGAGACCAGCCTGAGCAACATGGTGAAACTCTGTCTCTACTAAAAATACAAAAATTAACTGGGCATGTGTTGCACGCACCTGTAATCCCAGCTACTCGGGAGGCTGAGGCAGGAGAATTGCTTGAACCCAGGAAGTGGAGGTTGCAGTGAGCCGAGATTGTGCCATTGCACTCCAGCCTAGGTGACAGAGCAAGACTCCATCTCAAAAATAAACAAACAAAAAAAGGCCCTATCTCCAAATACGGTTTCATTCTATGGTCCTGGCGGTTAGGACCTCAGCATATGAATTTTGGGGAGACACAGTTCAGCCCACAACAGCCCCTGTCACAGCTTCCATTTAGGGCTAGATTAGAAATTACCCAGGGCCATTGTTTTGAGCTCAAAACACAAACACTGTTCAGTGTGATGGACGACCTCGTATGTCCCCAAGGTCTGACTGCACTCTCTTTAGAGAGGAACATTAGAGACAGTCACCTTCCATTGATTCCACTTGCCATTCCTTGTCCCTGTTATGGACTCCCATTGGTGGTGTTTGGGCCTCTCCACATCTGGCTTTGGTTCTCATCTCTGCCTCGGGGCACCCTCTCTGTCCCCAGGGGCTGGGCTCCTGGGGTGAGCAGCCATCCTAGCTGGGGCTCCTGGCTGAGCTGGGCTTTGCATGCCCTACCTCTTCTACAGCAGTTGCCCCTCTGTGGCCCCAAGCCCTGGGGATCTGAGAGGGAAGGAGAGGCTGGGCTGTTCATGGGGCACAAGTGTGTGTACCTCCTTTCCTGAGTCTAGGCTGAGGGTCAGTAGGTCCTCCAGGGCTGAAATCGGAGAGCCGCAGAGGCCCGCCTCTGATCCGAGTGGTTCTGACATTATCTGGGGACCTGGGGGCTTCACTGTGTTCCAGTCCAGCGCCATGAGAAGGGCTCATAGAGGGTCTGACCCTGAGTCCTCGGGAAAAGGTTAAAGCCCACCTGTGAATGGAGGGTCTGATGGATGCGCTCTGTCCCTTCGGGCTCGCAGAATGTCAGCTGGTGTTTTGTTTGAGGAGACAAGGAGGTGTGTGATTCATCTGGGAACGATTCTGATCCACAGTTGCTGAAATCAGTGGCAAAAATCAGTCAGCCAGAAAATCCCCACATGGAAAATTCTTCCCTCCCTGACAGTGTCAGATACATGAAGAATGACTCCATGATGATTTGTTATGAAAATGCATTGTCATAATTCTTATTAAAATTATTTACACCTGTCATCTAGAGCTCCTTTATTTTAAAATAAGAATCTTCAGTTGCTGCCTATACTCACACCCAGACGGGGGTCGTGCAGGATAATTCCCCAGGCCAGCGTCTCCCATCACCCTTCCCCATTTTTCTGCCACTGGAAACTCTGTGCTGAGCCCAGTACTGAGACCAAGGAATAAGCTGGGAGCAAAGGCCAGCTGGGCAAATGCCCACTCTCTGGACTGGGAGTCCCTTTTGTGCCACTGCAGTGTTCACAAGTCTGTGTCCTCTGCCAGGCGGAGGTTCCTGGAGGGCCAGGACCCAGGCTTAGGCATCTCTGAGTCTGGCCCTGTGCCAGCTCAGTACTCATGTGTTAAATGAACGAGTGGACAGAGGGAGTGGGTGAGACCTGGGTGCAAACAGGAGGCCATGGAAGAAAAGAGGGAGAAAGAAGAGTAAAGAAAGAATCACTCTCATTTCATTACAATTAGTGCCCAGCTCCCTCCCACATTTCCCCAGTTGAGGGGTATTACTATTTTCAGTCTGTCTATAGATTATCTAAGTAATCAGTTTCTTGTTCTACCAAATATCAACAGTATCTCTTGATCCTGCACTGTGTAAGATAAGGATATTTAAATTATTCCTACTCTGCAGTTCCCCCTCCAGCCTATGGCTTCAGTCATGCATGGGTTGACTTTTAAAATGACAAAGCCGATAACATTTGTCTTCTATTTGTAAACCATACCAAGCCCTTTTGAGACTTTTCTAGAGATTGACTCTAAAATTTGAAGAATAGCAAATAGTGTTTTCCATTACTGGGATGATGTAGATATTGTTCACTGAAGGCCAGGGAGGCACCAGGCCTCCATCAACTTTCATGACCCTCTTGCTGGGTCATGTGGCTGTTGTTTTGGGGCTTCCTTTCTCTGCCTTCTGAGGTTGGATTCACCTTTGCTTAGAACCTATAGCTTCTTTTGTGTTTACTTCTTCCTTTTACTTCCACCCATTCTCAAGTAAATACCAAGAAGTGACAGGTGGGAGGTAAGGTTTTGAGTTCTTTTGTGTCTAAATGACTGGATTCTTCCCTTTTACCTGATTGTTGGTGTGTTGGGTTGTTAGGTTGTTTGGATTGTTGGTGTGGTGGGTTGTTGGGTTGTTGGCTTGTTTGGCTTGTTGGTGTGGTGGGTTGTTGGATCGTTGGTTTAATTGTTGGTATGGTGGGTTGTGGGATTGTTGTTGTTTTAATCATTGTTGTAGTGGGTTGTTGGGTTGTTGGTGTGGTGGATTATTGGGTTGTTGGTTTGATTGGTGTTATGTATTGTTGGGTTGTTGTTTGGATTGTTGGTGTGGTGGGTTGTTGGGTTGTTTTGATTGTTGGTGTGATGAGTTATTGGATTATTGTTTTGATTGTTGGTGTGGTAGATTGTTGGGTTGTTTTGATTGTTGGTGTGGTGGGTTGTTGGGTTGTTGGTTTGATTGGTGTTGTGTATTGTTGGGTTGTTGTTTTGGTTGTTGGTGTGATGAGTTATTGGATTATTGTTTTGATTGTTGGTGTGGTGGGTTGTTGGGTTGTTGGTTTGATTGTTGGTGTGGTGGGTTGTGGGGTTGTTGGTTTGATTGTTGGTGTGTTGGGTTGTGGGATTGTTGGTTTGATTGTCTGGTGGGTTGGTATTTTAGGTGAAAATCATTTTCTCTTAGGATGTTGAAGACCTTCACTACAATCTTTTAGCATCCAGGGATACATGAGAAGCATGAGAATGGCCGTTTCTTCGGAAGTATCTGTTTTTTTTTCTCTGGAATCTTTACAGTTCTGAAATGTGGAACCTTTTCATTTGGAGTTTGTGTCCAGACTCTTCAACTTTCTCTCAAATCTTTTTATATTCCTTCTTCTCTATTTTTCTCTACAATCTAAGAATCCTATACTTCTGGACTGTACCTCTAGTACTCATATTTTTTTATTGTTGTTGAGATAAGGTCTTGCTCTGTCAACCAGGCTGGAGTACAGTGGTGTGATCATAGCTCACTGCAGCCTTGAACTCCTGGCCTCAAACAATCCTCCTGCCTCAGCCTCCTGAGTAGCTGGGACTATAGGCACATGAAACCACACCTGGCTAATGTTTTTCAAACATTTGTTTGTAGAGATAAGATCTTGTTACATTGCTTAGGCTGGTCATATCTTTTAATTTTATCTTTTTTCACTCCTCTTTTTGCTTCCATATACTAGGACAATCCCTTGACTTCATCTTCCAGCTCTTCTGGTGAACCCCTCCCCCACAAGAGTTCTTTCTTTGTACCCTAAGTAGAATATTTTTAAGTTCTATTTTGTTCCTTCAATAGTTGTCTTCGTGGTCATTTTATCTGATGGATTATCTTGGTCTCACTTCAGGTTGACCAGGTGACCCTTGGCTATCTATCCATATTTAACCTTGAAATGAAAACTGATAGGAGTTCTGTGTCTGAAGTTGTTCATGATGCTCCTGGCCCTTTTGTTGCTAGAACAGCCAGATCTTTTAACTGCAAATGATAACTTTTTTTTTTTTTTTAACAGAGGAACTCATAGTCTGATTCCATCTCTCATCCCCCTCTGCTGGACATTAAGCATTTGGCTACCATAGATTTTGGTGGGGTAGGGGGAGTGTAGGCTTGATGGCTCTGCTTACAGACTCACAACTGAGTCTCATTTTTAGGGCCATGCTCCCTCCCCATCCTCCACCCACCTCTTAGAATTTTCCATGTGCAGATTGGCTCTAGGTACTTTGGGCTGTGTCATCCTATCCTTGTGCCACTCCCTCGTACTTCCATACACTTGTTGAAATTTCTCTTCCACTGAGATGCCCTTCCCTGTCATTCTATTCATCTGTGAGCTTGTACCTTTTTTTTATTCCTCTTCTGGAATGTTAGTGGTGTCTTGGGAGAAAGGAGAGAAGTGCCTGGGGTCAACCTTTCATCTTTAAAGTAAAGATGATCTCTGCATTTGTAAAGCAATTTGTAAAATCTTTTTACACGTATTATTCCGTTTGAGCTCTCTGACAACCTTTGAGATTGGAAGGGCAGCAGCCAGCCGTTATATCCATCTTACAGAAAAAACAGCTGAGTCTCAGAGAAATTAAATGACTTGCCCGAGGTTACATTGCAAGATTGGGATGGAGCCAGGATTCGAGACTGGGTGTCCAGGCCCTGACCTTGGTCCAGGGTGTGATGAGGGCATTGGAGGCAGAGAGAGTAGGGCCCAGACACTGGTAGCAGTAAAACTTGGAACCCTGCCTAGAGTGTTGCCAGGGTTGTGTTTCCAGAAGGCATTTGAAGCAGTGGCCATATAGGGGGCTGCTCTAGGGGCCTGTGGGTTGCAGAGAGTAGGGAGAGGCAGGGGGCAGTGGGTGAGCCAGGGTGTTGCTATATGATGGCACCACTCCCTCATACCCTGTGAGCTCCTGAGAGGGGAAGTTTGGGAAAGCTAGAAGGAAGGTTTGCCTTCTGTCAGCCAGGGTGGGAGGAGGAAAGCTGCCAGGCTGGTTCCTGTACCAGGGCCTTTGCACTCACTATTCTCTCTGCCTGGAATACACTTTTCCCAGATATTTGCACAGCTCGCTCCTGTGTCATTTCAGGTCTCTGTGCAAGGTTCTCCTCCTCAGGAAAGCCTTCCCTGATCACTCAATCTGAAACAGTCACTTCCCCGTCCATTTACCTTGCTTCACTTTCCTTCCCGGCACTTGCCACTTCCTGGCAAGGCATTATTTATTTATTTTCCATTTTCCTTCCCAACTGGTATGTAAGCTCCATGGAACCAAGGGGTTGTTTTGTTCACTACTGTATTTCTAGTTCCTGCCATATGGAGATACTCAACAAATAGTGAGACTTGATTTGAACTCAGATGTTTCAATTAATCCGTTAACTTATTGGTATACTCAACAAATATTTACCATGCATCTGCTATGTGCCTTAGCACTTGAGTTACAGTGATGAGTGCAGGCTTGATCCCCTGCCCCCATGGTATTTACTGTCTAGTGGGGAAGATCAGCAGTCATGATAGTTCATGGATTTTACAAAAGTGGAAAGTATAGGGGGCTGTGAGTGAGCACAGTCAAGGCAGTTCAGTTTAACAATACTAATAACTTATACTTACTGGATGCTTTCTGTGTGTCAGGTGCCATGCCTAGTCTTTTATCACATCATCTTATTTAATTATTTTAACAAATCTGGGAGGGCAAGAGACTATTATTACACCCATTTTGTAAATGAGAAAACTGAGGCTCAGAGAGGTTAAATAACCAGCCTGAGGCCTCATAGTTAGCAGGTATCTGAACTAAGACTTCGGTCTTAGCCCAAGTCCCACTAGTTCCAAAATCCATGTATTTAGTTACTATTTTCCATGACTTTTCCCTGCAATCACCCCTGCCCCACCAGCCACTGATTCTTCCCGTAGGGGAGGCTTGCCTTGTTTGAAGACACCTCTGATTAAACACAGGGACTCGCCTCTGCAAAATGAACCCTTTTTTAAAAAGGGCTTTTGTTTTTTCTTTTGAGATGGAGTCTTGCTCTGTCACCCAGGCTGGAGTGCAATAGCACAATCTCGGCTCACTGCAACCTCCGCCTCCTGGGTTCAAGCGATTCTTCTGCCTCAGCCTCCTGACTAGCTGGGATTATAGGCGCGCACTGCCATGCCCGGCTAATTTTTGTATTTTTAGTGGAGACAGGGTTTCACCATGTTGGCCAGGGTGGTCTCAAACTCCTGACCTCAGGTGATCCGCCTGCCTCGGCCTCCCAAAATGCTGGGATTACAGGTGTGAGCCACTGCTCCCAGCCTAAAAAGAGTTTTAAAGTGGGTATTTGCTTTTTTTTTTTTTTTTTTTTAAATAATGGACCCCTGTAGGAACCTGAAGAAAGCTTCAGATTCTCCCCAAAGATATGCACATGGGTGGATAGACGTGGATTTTGCCTATAACAAAATCAGGGGGTACAGGCACTTCCTTTAGCCCTTCATTGCACCCCAGGGTAAGAGCCATAGTGATAGTAGTTTCTTGGTAACACTCAGCTCCTGAAGGCTGAGTGTTCCCATTTATGATCAAACCAGGACAGCTTCCTTTGAAGGGCTCCTCTCTACACCAGCACCCAAGACTAACGAGCTTCTTAGTGGTCCACAGCCAGGTGACCCCAAACAACTACAGAATGCCTGGCCCTGAAGTGGTGACTGTGCATGATCAAGAGAGATAAATCATGGTGCTGTCTTTAAGGAGTGTATGATCTGTCTACTTTTCACAGTTTTACTGTAGAATTACAATCTTTCGAACTACTCAATGGAAAAAGGATCCCATGATCCAATACTTTTCTTGGAAATTCACAATATATGAGAACATATTAAGGTATCTGAGATGTCTTGCAGTAAAGAAAAGCATTTAACTTTATTTAGCTCAGCTTTCCCCAACTGTATTTGACCATAGGATCCCCTTAAAAAAAAAAAAAAAAAAAGGTGCATAATTCTTTGCCGAAGATCTAGAGTTCATCAGGAAGGGCTCGCCCAATTGTATAATGGGTCTTGTGATCCATTACTTAAGAAGGAGTGGGTGCTGGCCTGGCTTGGGGAGCTTCCTGGATCTTTCTGGATCTCATGACTCTCACCAGGCCAGAGCCTCACTGGAATCTTCAATGGCAGGGATCCTAGAGAATTCTGGACATTTCTGTAGAATAGGAGAATTACCCGCAAAACCAATAGTGAGTTAAAGGAGGAAGGAATTGGGTAGGATGCAAGGAACAATTTCTTAATTGAAATGGGGAAGGGGTAACTAAACATAGGGATAGGTAACAGAGATGCTAAAGCGTATCTGTGGCAGAGAGGGCTTGGGAATGTGGACATAGCTCTGAGATTAGGCATTGCGGAAAGAGCAGAGAAACCGATAAGAAGGGTGAGTGACTATTTGAGGTTAATGTGCATGAGGATCTCATATTGGTTACTTAGTGTTTGTGGAAATTTGTATTTTTGATTTGGCTCAGTCGTTCACTTAATAAATATTTATTGAGTATATTTTGCTAAGCACTGTTCTAGAAGCTGGGGATACAGCACTGAAACAATTACATGTATGCATAATTATAAATTAGTCAATGTAAATGTGTAAATTAAAAAGGAGTTCTTTTTGCAGGTGTCGGTCAAAGGGAGAATAATTTAGACATTCCCTTTCCTGAGAGTGCTTTAGAAAGTCATGGTGCTGAGATGTTTAAGTGCCAATCAGCATAAAGCCTGGCGGAGGGTTGTTCAGGGAGAAGGGGCAGTCTCAGGTTTCTCATCTCATCTTTTCTGTCATTTGGAAACCGTGATCTGCCCTTGAGAAGGGAGAAAGAGAAGGGCATACCCTGCTCATGAGCCCTGCTGAACTGTGTGGGTGTTTGATGGATGTTCCACTGGGGTCTAACTCCCTTTATAGACAGATGTTCCCAAGAGAACTATGCAGGCCCTCGGGGGTGGGCATGTGAGGAAGAAGGTTTCAAAGTTTCTGAGATTTGTTTTAATCAGTTATGGTAGGACACACGGACATGAAAATGACCATCATGAAGTAAGACGTTGTACTCACAGAGCCATAGAAACAGGAGGCACACCCTGCAGGGCAGCCCCAGGGCCAGTCAGGAGGCAGCAGTGAGGGCAAAGCGTGGGTGAGACTATTGAGGTTTTCGCGGGAAGGAATGGACAAGGCAGGGTCGGCAGGGTAGCCAGGTTTAGGATTGGCTAGTGTGAATAATTCTGGCAGGCTCTGAGGCATAGGGACTGCCTCTGGATGTCCCATACCTGGTCCTGGGATGGTTAGGATAGGGGGTGGGAGGAGGGGGATGGTGTCCTGTCAATGAGGAGGTTGAGGGTGTGGGCTCTGATTGGTTGGTTTGCACATGAAAGGCATGCTTGCAGGACAGTTGTTTGCTGACTAGGAATTAGCCAGGCACCAGGTGCCAGAGCATCAGAAATATAGAAAATAAGAAAATACCAGCTGGGCACGGTGGCTCACACCTGTAATCCCAGCACTTTGGGAGACCGAGGCGGGAGGATCCCTTGAGGTCAGGAGTTCGAAACCAGCCTGGCCAACATGGTGAAACCCCATTGCTACCAGAAAGTACAAAAATTAGCTACGCATGGTGGCGCACCTGTAGTCCCAGCTACTTGGTAGGCTGAGGCACGAGAATCACTTGAACCCCAGAGGTGGAGGTTGCAGTGAGCTGAGATTGCATGATTGCCCTCTGGCCTGAATGACAGAGTGAGACCCTGTCTCAAAAAAAAGAAAAAAGAGGCCGGGCGCAGTGGCTCACGCCTGTAATCCCAGCACTTTGGGAGGCCGAGACGGGCGGATCACGAGGTCAGGAGATCGAGACCATCCTGGCAAACACGGTGAAACTCCGTCTCTACTAAAAAAATACAAAAAACTAGCCAGGCGAGGTGGCGGGCGCCTGTAGTCCCAGCTACTCGGGAGGCTGAGGCAGGAGAATGGCGTAAACCCGGGAGGCGGAGCTTGCAGTGAGCCGATATCGCGCCACTGCACTCCAGCCTGGGCAACAGAGCAAGACTCCGTCTAAAAAAAAAAAAAAAAAAAAGAAAAAAGAAAAGAAAAGAAAACATGGTCAATGCCAAGGGCCAGCCCTGGAACTGGACTCGGCTGTGGGAGATCAGGAGGGAGCATTTCTGGGAATGATCGCACTCTGTCCTACCTGCCCCACTCATGTACTCTTCTGTCCTCTACTCCCAAGGGTGAAGCAGTCAGAGCTGTTCGACAGATGGAAGAGCCTCCAGATGTGCAAATGGGCGATGAACATCTCTGAGGCCAACCAGTTCAAGTATCTATGATTCGTCTGTCCTCCCTTCTCCTTGTGTGGTTCTCCTCACCGCCACTTCTTCCAGTCTCCGTCATCCTGCAAGGCCCAGCTCTCAGTGGGCATCTTCCCTAGAGCAGGCCCTGACTGGGCTGAGGAATCTGGGCAGTGTGGGGGACTGATTCAACATGCAGGTTGAGGCGGGCACCTTGCCCAGGTGCCGTCTTCCACCTTCTCTCCCTCAGTCCTTGCAGCAGCCTTGCGAGGTTGGTGGTGCCATCTCCAGTACACAGCTGAGGTTCACTGAGGCTATTAGCAGGGAAGCATGTGCCAGTGGTCTCTAGCAGGCCTGTGTGAAGGCGCATTACGCATTCTCTATGGCCTCCTAGTCCTCACCTCCCCTGTCCTGGGGCAGCCACTCTGACCCAGTGACTTCTCTCCTTCTCAGAGCGCTTGAGTTCTTCCAGCCTCCATGAGACATATGAGCCCTGCTGCAGATTATTTTATAAATGCTGTCTAACCAAAATGAGCAGATCATAAACTCCCAGAGAGGTAAGAGCTGGATCTTAAAGTTCTCCTGTGGGAACTCAGCACATAATAGATGTCCAAAAATTCTTTTTGATGGATAGTAAACTTTAGGGTCTTCTCCATCTCTAAAATTCTGTGAGCTTATGGGATTATTTTAGTGCAGGTAGACCTTATTTTATGGAGTTGATGTGATCTGGCAATTTGTGTCTATACTGGATTTCAGCACTCAGGTCCAAGTTTAAATGTACTGAGGAGCTCTAAGCATGAAGGAGTCCTGCACGAGAGATTGTGAAAAGCAAAGATGACTAAGCTTTTTCTTTATAAATCGTTTGTTCCAATTTGCTGCAGCTCCAGATGAAATCTAGAGGTAGAGTAGTAGTTTTAAGAGGCGCATTTTCAGAAATGTGAATGTTTAAAGTGATAACACTTGAAGATCAGGTGCCAGAGGCCTCTGGGAGACTACAGAGACCCAGCAAAGGCCTGACAGTAGTTTGCAGAGACTCACCTATCATAAAAAACAGAACATGAGCTTGAGCAAAGTGCTGGGAGAGTAGAGAATAGATCCATAATCTGTGCTGCCAATTGGTCCCTTAGAAACGTTACCGTGCACACTGCACAGAGGTGCCCCTGGGGGCGAGTGAGACCTGGCACACTGAGAGTATGGCCGATAAAACACTCAGTCTGGACCAGGTCAGTGAGAGGCAAAAGCCTGTTGTCCAGGCTTAGGACAGAATAGAAGTCTCAGCAGTAGACCAGGCGCGGTGGCTTATGCCTATAATCCCAGCACTTTGGGAGGCTGAGGTGGGCGGATCACGAAGTCAGGAGTTTGAGATCAGCCTGGCCAACATGGTGAAACCCTGTCTGTACTAAAAATACAAAGAAATTAGCCAGGCGTGGTGGTGCACGCCTGTAGTCCCAGCTACTTGGGAGGCTGAGGCAGGAGAATCGCTTGAACCCGGGAGGTGGAGGTTGCAGTGAGCGGAGATCACGCCAATGTACTCCAGCCTGGCCACAGAGCGAGACTCCATCTAAAAAAAAAAAAAAGTCTCAGCAGTGGGACTCACATATCTCAGGAAACATGAAGCAACAGGGAAATTATGTGGCAAGAGAAAAACAGGGATGAGTGTGGGAGCCTTTGGCAGGGACAAGACAGCACAGTGCAGGGGTGGAGCTCTGGGCATGAGGGGTGTGGAGCAGTTTCAGGTGTGAGAAACGGCAGTGACATCAGGCTTTGCCATGCTCTAAGTGAGAAAACCTTCCAGGCTGGTCATTGCCTCCCTTTGCTCTCATTTCAAGCTCATGAAACAATGATGAGATGCTTCATTCAGGCTGGCAGGAACCTGGTGCCATGAGGGAGTGGCAGGTGGGTGTTAGAAGGCAGGCATGAGCATTCCAGTTACAGGAAAGGAATCCTGTGACTGAGGCCTTCTCCCACCCTGCTACCTACAAATAGGCATGCTGACATTCTGGTTTGTATATCAGTCGCTCATGAGCTTGGTTAGTGTGAGTCAGTCTCCCTCAATAGGAGTGCTCTTCAGTAGGCTGACAAGACTGAGCTTCTGAACTAGCAAAGCTAAAAGGCCCAGATGCTGGTTTGTAATGCCAACCCATGGCCCTGCCTTGCCAGGCCTTTGGCCTCCTCTCTGGGAAGCCTTAAGTTACATTCTGAAACCCAGCTCTCTACAGGAAATTCTGCTCTCTGTGACTGGGAGCCAGCTGGGCTTCCCAGTGAAGTACCTGCAAGAGATGAAATAATAAAAAAAAAAATTATAGGCTGGGCATGGTGGCTCACACCTGTAATCCCAGCACTTTGGGAGGCTGAGAGGCTGAAGCAGGTAGATCACCTGAGGTTAGGAGTTCGAGACCAGCCTGGCCAACATGGAGAAACCCTGACTTTACTAAAAAAAAAAAAAAAAAAAAAAAAATTAGCTGGGCATGGTGGTGCATGCCTGTAATCCCAGCTACTTGGGAGGCTGTGGCAGGAGAATCGCTTGAACCCGGAAAGCGGAGATTGCAGTGAGCAGAGATCGCACCATTGCACTCCAACCTGGGTAACAGAGTAAGACCCTGTCTCAAAAAAAAAAAAAAAAAAAAAAAAAAAAGATTATAAAACCTTCCTGGCTTTGGCAAGCTGCAATCACAAATTACAGAGGATTAGAGGTAGAAGAGCCAAGCCTGCATGAAGAAAGTAGGGCCCAGAGAGAGAGAGAGACACCTTCCAGTAGCCTCACAACTGGTTGGGGCAGAGCAGAAACGAGAATCCAGGCCTCTTAACACCAGGACTGCAACCCAAGTTTCTATGCCAGGCCTGGCTTGGAGCTCTTCAGAAAGCTCCTCCTCACCCTCTGTTAGTGGCCAGGACTTGGGCTCCATGGAGGAGTTACGTCAGTGCAGACAGGGGCAGCTGGGTGGGGCTTCATGGAAAGAAACCTGGCCTGGACCCTGAATGAGTGGCAGAAGGCAGGGGCCTTGGGAAAGGCGTTGAAAAGGGAGGGGACAGCATGAGCAGAGGTGCAGGGTGGGTGCGAGCCTGGGAATGAGTGGGCAGGAGAGGCCTCGGCTCCATGCAGGGTGGGGGTGAGCGTGGGGATGGGTGGGCAGGAGAGGCCTCGGCTCCACCCCTCTGTACTTCATGAGGCTGTGCTCTGCCCTGCATCATGTCTTTCCTGCCTGTCTCCCTGCCTGGCAGGTCCACTCTGTCCAGGTGCTGCAACGCCCCTGCCTTTCTCTTCACTACCCAGAAGAACACTCCCCTGGGGACAAAGCTCAAGTATGAGGTGGACACCAGCGGCATCTATCACATCAACCAGGAGATTTTCCGCATGTTTCCCAAGGTGCTGCTTTGGGCAGGGGCGGTCTGGGTGAGGCAAGGGAGCCGGCCCCTATAGCCCTCCGTGGCAATGTCCCTGGGGTTTTTCATGACTCACTCACTGTCCTCTGGACTCAGTCGTCTTGGTCCTGGTTGACCAGTTGTCTGAGGTGCAGTAGCCCACCCTCTGGGTTTCTTTGGGGGTTCTGAGAACCATGAATGCCAACTGGCTATGATTTGAGTGACTTTTGGCGAGAAAGTGACTAGAAAATTCTGGGTATTGCATTACTTGCAGAGGATATCCTGCCGATATGGGAGAGAATGACGACACATTTGTCCCCCACCTGAGGTAGGCACAAGAGCAGAAACACATGCAGAGGTTGTGAGCACAAGAAAGAGCCACCCAGTGCAGATCTAGACTCTGAAAGGTTCAGCTCACTGGATGACCGTGGGCAGATATTTTGTCTTTCAAAACCTCAGTCTTCTTATTTGTAACACTGGGGTTTGGACTATGAATAGATTTGGCTGATTGTAACAGAACATCTAAAATACCAGAGACTTAATCAAGATAGATATTTATTTTTTTCCTTTCACATAAAAGAATTCTGGAGGTAGGCGGTGCAGGGCTGGCACGGTGGCTCCCTGGTCATGGAGGACCACAAAATGAGTGAGCCACAGACCTGAATGGTTTAGTTCACTGACCTTGGCCATTGAGGACCACAGTGAGTGAGCCACAGACGTGAAATGTTCAGATCACCGATGCTGCGCACCTGCAGTCACCTGGGCTGACTGTTGGTGCAGACTCACTGTACTACTCTCAGACAAGGGGCGCTGGAACCTGCACTTTCAGCCAGTTGTGGCAATTACCCAGGTGTGGTGGCGTATGGACTCTGAAGAGGAGGAAGGTTGCATGGGTGTGTTCATAACCACATCCAGGAGAGCTCTGGGCCCGGGACAGCACTTAGTGAATGTAGTTTATAGAAATTCTGAGTGGGGGCATGTGGAGGTGTTTTTGGATGAAATCTGAAGGCTCTGGCTGCCTTGCTTCTTGGCTGAGTGTGAGACAAAGCCCAGAGTTCCCTGCATTCTGTGACTGGTACCAGAGTGTATAGGTAAGACTCATGCATTCTGGGGATGTAGGGGAGGAGCTGAAGGTGAGCAGGGTCAAATGTGTTCTCACTCACTGTGGCCCTAAGGGAGGATGATATTGAGCCACCTTTACAAGGTGGGTCTTACAAGGCCTGGAACATGAGGCTGGTGACAGCAGGTGACTTGCATCTCACGCAGGTAATGCCAGTGGGTGTAACACAACTTAGTATGACATACAGATCCAAGGAGAGCCGGGGTATGGACCGCTGAAGCCCAGGGACGGACAGCAGGGCTCGCCAGACAGTCTCCAGAATGCGCCAGACAGTAACTGTTTTAGGATTTGCAGTTCATAGTCTCTCTGTCACTGCTACTCACCTCTATCATTCTAGCACAAAGCAGCCACAGACATGAGTAAACAAATGAGAGTAGCTATGTTCCAGTAACACTTTCAATCTTATTAGATGCCGAGATTCGAATTTTACATAGTTTTCATGTATCACAAAATCGTTTCTTCTTTGGGTTGTTTCCAACCACTTAAAAATATAAAATCCTTTCCTGGCTTGCAAGTTACACAAAAACAGACGGTAAAGCCAGATGTGGCCCACGGGCTGTATGTAGTTCGCTTGTCTCTGAATTAAAGCAATGCGACATAGAATCACATTTCCTGAACTTCCCTAAATATAAGTGTCTCTTTGTGTTTGTAAAAAATTCAGCTTCCCAGCCTCCTATCTGTGAGACTCTGATTCTGTGGTGCTGGGATGGAGCCCAGAAATTTATATTTTCAGAAAGTATCCCAGGTAGTTCTTAACTTACAGAAGTTTAGGAAACACCCATATAGAACATAATAAACTTTTGATGATTTTTCTGAAAATGACTGTTTTTTTTTTTTTCCTTTCTCTTGTACAAGTCTAATAGTGCAGTTTACTCACCCACTGGCTGTGAGATGCCCCTGTTTTCCTGCTCACTGGGCCTGTCCATCCAGAGAAAATGGACCATGAATAAGGACAGTCTCCCACAGAAGTCCCCCTTAAATTTAGCTTGATTCCTGATGGTCCCAGGGCAGCGTGATTCTCCACGAGACCCCACCTGGCTGCTGGTCCCACCTGAAGCACAGGCTGCAGGCCTGGCCCGTTTCGTGCAGGACTGCCAGTTGCTGTGTGCCAGGAGGAAAGCTGCCCAGCAGGCCCTGGGCATCAGGGATGGGAGTGGCCTTTGGGGCCATCTAATAGTAACAAAGACACTCGATCACTCTTCCCATCTGTAAAGTGGAAAGCCGCTTTCCTCCCACATTCCCCACAAGGCTGCGTCTTGGGGCCAGGAGCTAACAGGGGTAGGTGTGCTTGCAGAGGTGAGAGTCGCAGGTGGAGGCAGGGGGTGGCTTGGCTCTGACAGCTTTGCCTTTGCCTCCCCCAGGACATGCCCTACTACCGATCCCAGTTTAAGAAGTGTGCTGTGGTGGGCAACGGAGGCATCCTGAAGAACAGCCGCTGTGGGAGGGAGATTAACAGCGCCGACTTCGTCTTCCGGTAAAAGAAACCCTGGCACTGCCCTTGCCACTACCCTGTGGCCCTCCTCCTCCATATTCTTCCCCGGTGCCTCAATGCTACCGTTTAAGCAAGTAATCCCCACTCCCCACCCCTGCAGACCCTCAGGTCTGGGATATCCCTTCTTCTCTCCAGCCCCAACCCTTTGGGGAAGTTGTTAAACTCCCAGGTCCTCAGTGTCCACATCTGCACAATGGGAGCTATGTTAAGAGCAAAGGGCATCACAAATTTGAAGGCACTGAGGACTCAGGAGCTTGCAGCTGTGTCCGGAGGTCCTCTGGGCGCCATCTTCTTGGGTGAGTGCTACCCTTCCAGAAGCACTGGTGGAACCAGGGCACCCTTGTGGCAGACACCAATATTGGCTTCACCCTGGCTTTAACTAAGCCAGAGACTGGTCCTTGCACTTCTTCCTTACATAAAGCCCCACTCTTATCTCTTAGTGAATCTTCATTTATATCTTTAGCCTGGGTGAAGAAGGTGGGTTGAAAATAAGAGCTTAAAGCAAAGAGACTTGGGTTGAGTCTGCAGTGGGGTCACATGAAGCATGGATCCACAATCATCGGGCCACTCAGTAGGTGTCAGGTTGGGGAGGGTAGAGCAGGTTTGGTGTGATTTGAGGTCCTAAAATAAAGGGACTCCTGCATATTTTGGGTTCTTGGATGTCCAACCCCAGCCTCTGTCTCTAGAAGAAGGAAGACTTGGACACCCTGCGTCACCTGCTGTCACAGGTGGAGTGTGAGAGACACACCTCTCTCTGTGATCTGGAGTCTGCCCACGTGTTCCCTGTGGATGCCTAGTCGAGTCCAGCATTGAAGGTTAAGCTTCCTCCAACACTGAAATCTCTGGCCCTCACTGAATCCTTAGCCCAGCCACATTCCTGCCAGGGCAGGCAGGGAAAGCCTCTTTCAAGATGGTCTTTTGGGGAGAAGCCAAGGTCTATGGGGTCTCCCTGAACTTTGATCCAGGCTCCAGCATTGCTAGGCATATGACCTCAGGAATGTCATGTCATCCTTCTGGGCCTTGTTTTCCTCATCTGCAAAATGGGGATAAGGATAGCAGCTCCATCAGTTTGGGGATTAAATGACATAATGATTGTATAACTCTTAGTACCTCCAGCACTGGACACACCATTAGAGCCCAGTTAATGCCAGCAACTGCCCTCCAGGTCCTGTTCCCTCTGGCTGGAATGCTGTCTCCCCAGCCCCTGCATCCTGCTTTGCCAACTGCCACTTGTCCTTCCAAGCTTAGCTCAAGAATCACCCACTCCTTCCCTGGCTAAACCCACTTGCACCCTCTTCTGGGCTCCCACGGAACCTGGTGTCCACCTCTCATGCGGCCTTTAACACCCAGCCGTATAACCAGGGACCCGCTGAGTGGTCTCACTCTTGCAGATTGGAAACACACAGAGAGCTTCTGTTTACAGTAACTGATATAATTGGCACAACATAACTACTCAGAAAAATGAGTCTTCAATGAAGGAATGAAGGCGTGAATGAAAGAATGGACTTAAGTGATTTTCAGGGCTAAGAAGTGGAGCATATAGTGGTTCTGTCCACAGGCTCTGAAGCTGGGGAGCCTGGTTTGAGTTAGACAAAGCTGTGTTACTTTGCATAAGTTACCTAGCCGCTACACCTTTATCTCCTAAAATGAAAGATGAGGATGATAATAGTACCTACCCGTTGGGGTCAGTATGAGGAATAAATGAATTAATGTTTAAAATCTTCAAACAATGCGGAACACATACTAAGTTTTATTATAATGAAAATGTTATTTAAAAATATTCCTCTCATTTTACAGATGAAAAACAATTTTTTGGGAGGGGATGATATTCCTTGCTAGGGTCATGGGGCTAGTCATAGCCAGAAATGGGATATAGTTCTGGTCTTGCATTCTTTCTGTGATATCACATCATTTCCCTAGCTCAATCATATGACAGTAAGCATCTCCCTCAAAGGGGCTAGTCTCTTGTCCCACCACCTAAGATCTGTTAAGATCTGTGAGAGCACACAGTTGTGTTTGCTAGTTTTGGAAATGCTGTGGGCCCTTCCGTTCTCATCGTCATCATCGTCAGAGCAGTGCAGCAGCAGCAAAGCCTTGCTGGGTGCTTGTATGTGCATGCCAAGATGCCCTGAGACTCCATCCTGTTCTAGGCATGTCCGTACTGGATGCTATTGTACTGGGAACGAGACCTGGGCTTGGAGTCAGGCCCATCCTCCACCCTGCCTTGACCCTCTGAATGCCTAGTTTCTCATTTGCAACACAGGGAGCCTAATATCTGCCACTTGAGGTTATTGATGTCTCATATAATCCCATGCAAGTTCCTGGCATGCCACAGATGCTCAAAAAAAAATGGCAATTGACTGTAGACACCCCCGACTCCCCCGCTCAATCTTTAGCGATAATGTAAAACCTGCCTTTCATAGTGGTCTGATAGACAGGGGTGTGGTTGGATCATAAAGTAGGTGAAAGTCATGGTCCTGTTATAGAGGGTTCTTCTGCACAGTTATTCCTTAAACCCATGGCTTCCCCTTGATGAAGGGCCACATTCTTCACATGGCCCACCATCCCTTATAGTCTGGCCCCTTCTTCCCTCTCTGCCCTCAGCTTGTACCATTCCCACCTTGCCTGTGCTCCAGTCACCAGGCCACAGTCACTCCTGGGTGCTTCATGTTCTTATCTACCACAGGACCTTTGCACAGGACCTATGTCTGGAATGCTCATGAGTTCCATGTTCACCCAGCTAACACCTGCTTATTTCAAAATTTATTATTCATCCATTCATTATGTAGTATTTGATGTGAAGAATATTTGCACCACCTAAGTATGAAGCAAAACAATAAAATGAATATTTGTAGAACAACCACTTGATTTTAGAAGTTGAATGTTTATATGGAGCCTTTGTATCAACTGATGTGCTCCTTCTCATTCTACCTCTGTTTTCCCCCAATAGGTGTCGCTACCCTGAATTGAGTACTTAATCATTCCCTCATTGTTAAAAATTGTTTTGTCATATGTAGATGTACCCCTGAACAATGTATTGTTAAACTATGCTTGTTTGGGGCTGTATTCGTTTCCTATTGCTGTTATAAAAAAATACTACCAAATTAGTGGTTTAAACGACACAGATTTTATTATCTTACAGTCTTGGAGGTCAGAAGTCTCACTGGACTAAAATCAAGGTGTCTGCAGAACTGCATTCCCTTCTGGAGGCTCTCAGGGAGAATTTGTTTCCTTTTTCAGCTCCTGGGAGCTCCTTGTATTCCTTGGCTCATGGCAGAGCCCACAGTGGAGTATCTATCTTCCAGTCTCTTTCTCTGACTCCAATTCTGTTGCCACATATTTTCTTCTTCTCCCTGGTTGTCATATCACCTCTTATAAAGACACTTGTGATGACACTGGACTCCCCCAGATAACTCAGGGCAGTGACTCCATCTCAAGATCCTAAACTTAAATGCAGCTGCAGAGTCCCTTCTGCCACGTAAGGCTGCATAGTCACAGGTTCCAGGGATTAGGACGTGGACACCTTTGGGGGCTATTACTCTTCCTACTATGGGGCTTTCTACAAATGGTGGTGACTTGCTTTTGCATGCAATATGTGTTGCATTTCTAAGATGCATCTTTGAATATATCCCATGTTTATTTAGCCCTTCTCCTGCCACAGGACTTTTGCTCACTTCCTCCTTCAGACCTCAGCTCAAGCATTGCTTCCTCAGGGAAGCCTTGGCTCTCTAAAAAAGGAGATGCTCCCCTGCCACCTGTCCTCTGAGAGCCATAATCCCATCCTCCAGAGGTCCAGGGACTATCCAAGCTTGTAACTGCATTTTACATCTGGTGGTTTATCTGCCCCATGTGTCTGGAACTTCAGCAAGGCCTGTTGGCTGTCCCAGTGCCTGATAAGGAGCAGAAGAACGACTGTCTTACCACCTGGCCACAGAGAACCCGCCTAGCTGGTTGCTGTTGCATCCCTCTGCCCATATGATCACCATCCCTCCCCTCCCCTTGGGCCTTCCCCAGCCTGACCTATTGAATGACTGATGACCTTGGGCTGCCTCTTCTCCTCTGCAGGTGCAACCTGCCCCCCATCTCAGAGAAGTATACCATGGATGTGGGGGTGAAGACGGATGTGGTCACTGTGAACCCCAGCATCATCACAGAGAGGTCAGTGGCCCTCTTTCTAGAGCTGCACTGTCCAAAATGGTAGCCAATAGTCACATGCAGCTACTGGGCACTGGAAGTGTGTCTAGTCCAGATGGAGATGTGCTGGCTATGAGTGTAAAATACACACTGGGTTTCAAAGACTTAATACAAAAACAGGATAACGTCTAATTAACTTGTATTAATTACATGTTGAAGTAATAGTATTTTCGAAATAGTGGGTTAAAGAAAATATAAAAACTTCACCCATTTCTATTTTTTCACATGTGCTTACTCGGACATGGTTAAATTCCATATGTGGCCTGCATTATTTCTTTTGGACAGTGCTGGTCTACACTGCCTTCACCTAGAGATGGGCGGGACAGCTTTCCAGGGTGTGACCAGGGCAGGCAGCTCCCTACTTGGCTGTGTCCAGATGGTACTGGGGAGAAGCTCACACTGAGATCTCAGCTCCCCTCCTGGCTCCCCTCTTCTCATCTCCCACTGTCCCCTCCTCTTACATGTCCTCTGACTTGGTTGGTGTGACTATGCCCAGGGCTAGGGTTTCAACACTTCCCCTAAAACCTTCCAGATGAACTTTCACAGATGAACTGCATGCTGCAGGTGTACGAGAATGCATCGGTGCTGCTGCCCACCTTCTACAACACGCGCAACACGGATGTGTCCATCCATGTCAAGTACATGCTGGATGACTTTGAGTCACCCAAGCTGTCTACTACTTCCACCCGCAGTACCTGGTCAGTGTGTTTGGCGCTACTGCTAGCCTGGGGTGTGCCGCCAAGCACATCAGCACTGGCCTCATTTCTGGCCACTGCGGCACTGGAAGCTCAATAGGGTTCATCTGGACGGTTTTTAGGGAATTGGTTGAAATGCTAGCCCTGGCATAGTCACACCACCAGGTCCAGTAGGGACATGTAAGAGAGGGGACAGTGGGAGAATGAGAGAGGGGGTCATTGAAGTGGATCAGATGCCCAAGGGAACAGCTGTTTAAGGTGGGAAGAGTACAGAAAGTCACCGATCGGTCGGTGAAGGAGGTGCTCAAGCGATGAGAGAGAGGGCCCAAGAAGGGAATGGCTGCTTAATGAAAGAAATGGGCATGGCATGTGGCCCTCATGCCTGATAAACCACAGCGCTTTGGGACTGAGGCCAGAGTTGGCTGTGCAGCCAGGAGTTGGAGACCAGCTTGCAAACATCGCAAGTCCCTGGTCTCTACAAAAAATTAAAATAAAAAAAAAATAGTCAAGTATTGTGTGCCACACCTGAGTCTCAGCTACTCAGGAGGCTGAGTGGGGGCGGATGTTTGAGCCCGGGATTTCAAGCTGCCAATGAGCTATGCTTGCACCACTGCACTCAGCCTGCATGACAGAGCCCAAAGACCCGGTCTAAAAACACACACTAGGTGTGTAGAGATAAACGCAGGCTGCAGGAGAAGAAGCTTCTGAGTCCAGGACATGGCAGTCCGCATTTGGGATTCGTTGTCCTGGGGATCTTGAGGATGACAGTACAGGTGAATGGAGTGAGCTCTAGAGCAGCCTCCACTCCGCAACCACTTCCCTGATGAGCCTCCCCTTGGGCACCCTCATCCTTTTGTTTCAGCATTATGCCCTGCTCCCTGCAGCCACACCCTGGATTATCTGTCCTCTTTGGATCCCAACTGCCCTCTCCTGCACCCACTTACAAAAACCTGCCTGCCCTGAGAGAGGTCCCATCTTCTCTGCCAGGTGCGTGAGGTGTCAGTGAGGCGTGGCCTTATAAGTCCCCTCTGTCCTTTGTAAACCCCAGGGTGCAAGAGTGGGGAAGCGAGGGACGTGGGGGCACGAAGGATGGGCGATCCACTCTCACATCGCGCCTGCGTCAGGTTCCACAAGCTGGAAAAGTGGCGGCGCCGTTCTAACCGGCCGGCTGCAGGTGTACGAGAACGCGTCGGCTGCCTGCCCGCCTTCTACAACACGCGCAAACACCGACGTGTCCATCCGCGTCAAGTATGTCTGGACACTTCGAGTCGCCGCAGGCCTTGTCTACTACTTCCACCCCACAGTACCTGGTCAACGTGTCCGCGCTACTGGCCTCAGCCTGGCGTGCGCTGCCAACCGCACAGCCGCGCAGCCTCATTCTGGCCACCGCGGCGCTCTGAGCTCTGTCTGAGGAGAGGTGCACCTTTTCGGCTTCTGGGCCTTCCCCATGAACCCCTCGGGCCTCTACATCACTCACCACTACTATGACAACGTCAAGCCGCGTCCCGGCTTCCACGCCATGCCCTCCGAGATCTTCAACTTCCTGCACTTGCACAGCCGAGGCATCCTCCGCGTGCACACGGGCACCTGCAGCTGCTGCTGATGGCGGCTCACCAGGCTGCCCGGCAAGCGGCGCATTCTCTCCTGCTGTCCCTCCCGGTTGAACTGGGAGTCCCGAACCGGGCAGCGTGGGGACCTGGCGTTCAGACTGTCTCTCCCTCCGTAGTTCAGTTCTGTACTTGGATACTGGGGTGGGGAGGCAAGTTTGGGAACCGGGGCAGAGTCAGCTCTGTGCTGAGCCTCCTGGCCCGGCCCCCACCGGTGCATCCGCCCAGTGCCTCCACCTGCCCTGGCTAGCATGCTGCTGGACCACACCCCAAGATCAGGGGCCCTGGGGACTGCAAGTGAATAAAGCACATTTCCACCCAATTTTGTCATCTGAGAGGGAGCACAAACTGCAGACCCTTGTTGCAGCTGAAGGAAGGCCCTACAGAGAATGAAATCCAGGGCAGAGACAGTACACTTCACAGGACACTTGAGCACAGTCAAGATTTTATTCACACTTTTGGTTCCTGAGTTTTATATCGAAGACTCAGCTATGAAGTGCTGTTTAAATCTCAGAGCTTAGAGGCCAACCCAGTGACTAGACCTTCCAGTGAAGAAAGTGATCTCAAGAGGTCCAGGGACTTCACAGCCAAGCCACACCACCTGACACGTTCTTCCATGACACAGAGAGATCTAACGCAAGGCCTGGGTTATGTCTTGGTTGAGACATCACCTGAGAAGCACCACATCCTTTCAGACACATCCTCGGACACACACGCAGTCTTGGTGCCCCCAGATTCAATCCTACGTTAGTTCTTTTGATGAGAAGGAAATAAATCAAACCAGCCACTTGCACTATGGCTTCCAAGCCAATGTTATTGACTCAATAAGTGCTTAGCGATTGACTTCCTCTTCTGTCTTCCTATTTTCAGCTCCATTTAAACCAGGAGTTATGTATAAAGACCTCTTCCTCTCATGTCTCTGAATCCTGCAGAATCCTGCTGTATCATGTTCCTCAGTCGGAACCATAGGCTCTGGGCTGGAAAGCACTGACATGTCAGGTGGTGAGCTTAGCAGAGAGAAGCGAGTTGTGGCCTCCGACACCAGCATCACTGAGGCTTCTGCTGGGAAGACGGGACTTCTCACAGCCAAGCCTGGGCTTGGGGCAGTCAGTCGGGCTTAGGCAGAGAGGGGTTCACATGTCATTTCACACATGAAATTAATTCCCTTTGCTTCTCCCTATGGTGTTTCCACCATAAATGGGACGGTGTCTAAGAGACACTTGGTGAACTGCCTTAGAACTTAGCTTTGTGGAACTATAGGATGTGAGTGCTGGGAGGAGGACTTCAGCCCACCTGCCTGGCTACCTGTCTCCCTCCCTCCTTCCTTTCTACCTCCCTCACTTCCTTTTTTCTTCCTCCCCTTAAACATTTCTGGAAAGCCTATTCTGCTGTGGTCTGTGATGGGACTTAGGAAGACATGAAGATAAACAAAGGCATTATCTGTATCTTCTGGGGATGCAGGGCCCAGAGACTATAGGCCCAGTCCCACGTGCTGGGTGCTCTGGGAGGGTTAGGAGCAGTGAGAATATAGCAGGGAGTGGGATCTGCTATCCAATCACCTCATTTGACAGGCCCCTTGGCTGAGCCAGTCAGGGACAAGGAGAGCACAGGCTTTACCCCAGGCCTCCAGGCTCCTGATCCAGGGCTCCATTCTTGGCCAAACCTTTGTGTCTTGGCTTGTGCTTCCTGTGGTGGGTTGTTGTGGAGGCTGTGCCCTGTACACAACACTGTTCTCAACGCTGACTCTCACCTGCATTGTGAGCTCTGGTCCTGGTTGGGAAAACCTCAGGTGGCTCCGAGTCTCAGTCTGTTTAGCCAAGGGGATGAAATGAGCCCAAACACCTGCTAAACCGGGAAGAACTGCAAAGGACAGTGGATGGTTATTAACTTTCTTGAGCTCTGCCTATTTCTCCCAGGGAGGGAATTTCTGGGAAAGATTCCAGTTAACTGAGATTTCTAGCCACTGCATGGTTAATTGAACCCAGTTCTTGAAACCATGGCATATAAAAACTAGAAGGTTCTTAAAGACCATTGTGTTCCACTTAAGGAAGCAGGCCCAGAGCAAATATGTGACCTGGGTCAAGTCACGCCTGGGGCTTTACTGCATGCCTATTGTGGACAGAGCCCTCTACTGGAAGCCCTCTGGGTACTACTTATGTTCCAGATGGGCAGTGTTTGGGGGAGGCTCCCTGGTGACACAGACATCAGGATTCCCACAGCCGAGGGTGCTGCAGGTTGGAATCTTCCCCAGCCAGGGCCCTCGTAGGAGCTGGGGATGAGAGCATCGGGATCCAGCCCACAGAGGAGTTGGGACACCTGGCTGCTGGCCATATTCCTGCCTGTGGGTGTTAGGGCCAGTCCTTCCTCTCCCTCAATGTCTCAGTTGCCTCATCTCTACAACTAGAAGCTTTGTAAAAATCTTCAGGGTCTGTACAATCTCCTTATTTTGGGGGGACATTCATGATGAATGGATCTAAGTCATAAGTAATATTTCTTTTTATAATAGCTAGCATTTATCATGCTCTCATTCTGTGCCAGGCCCTACGTTAAGCACTTTCCCTATATTATCTCCTGTAATCATCATGAGACCCCTTTGGGTAAGGAAGCTTCCATTGTACAGATGAGGAGACCGAGGCTCAGAGCAATTCCGGGACTTGCCCTTGGTCAGTCACCCAATGGAGGAAACTGCACCCACATCTGTAGAGCCCCAAAATCTGTGCTCCAAACCTCTGTCTTAGCTTCCCAGTCAGTGACACCAGAACATGAGGGATCCTGAGCAAGATGCCCCTGCAGGATAGTATGGAGCCCTCCTCCAGGGACAAATGCTCTGGGAGGCTGTCATTGTCTGTGAAGCAATCTGTGCTTATGGGTACCTCTCCCTAACCCTACCCCCTACAGCAGTAGTGACTTATCCACAGTGGCTTTGGAGGGGAACTGAGGCCATCGTCACATTTTTAAGGTGAGGAAAGATGCCCAGAAATAGCACATGTTAAGTGACAACACGAATCATTTGCCTAGGGCTACATGGCCAGTATTTATAAGAAAAACATTTTTTCAAAGGCTCAGAGAGCCTGGTGTTGACTCTAAAAGCCTTCTGCCATGTTCTGCCACAGCCTTGTCACCACGCCACCATGCAGTGCAGACTACCCATTGAATCATTATTTAAGGGAAGTCGATTCCCTGTAAACAAAACAACCATCATGGCTTCCTTTGTGCTAAACCCACTGCTCCAGACTTGAAAGGCAGCAAAAACAAGTAAATGACTCAGTGCTTAGCCAAGCACAAAGAAAGGTGGCTCAAGGTCAGAGGCAGCCTCTGAGACCATTTCAGCAATGCTGCTGCGGCAGCTCTGCCCACTAATCACCGGGTGCCCAGAGACAGCATGTGCTCATCGCCCTTGACTTTGTTGAGAGCAGGGAGGAAACAGAGCAGTGCTTAGAAACAATTGAGGCAGAGTAGAGTGCTGGCTTCAGACAGTCATTCGCCAATTTAGTGAGTGAATTGGTGAATAAATTATATTTATTGAGTGCTTATGTTGTGCCAGGCATGGTGCCAGGTGCTGGGGAACTAGTGATGAACAAAACGTCATCCTTGCCCTGTGGGAGTTTGTGGTCTGGTGTGTGTGTATGTACAGATGTTAAATGAAGAATCCCACAAACATACGTGGGAGCTGGTTGTGCTGTACACTGTCAAATCCAGTCTCAGGGACAGTTATCTGGGAGAGGAGGAGGGGATAACTAAAGTCAATTCCGAATTCTGAAGGTTGGCAGCATAAAAAAGTGTAACCAGCAAAGCAGCAGATGCTTCTCAGATATCATCCTTGACATCCGTGTAACATTTGACAAGGTTGGCCTCTCTGGTCTTTTTTGTTTGTTTGAGACAGAGTCTCCCTCTGTCACCCAGGCTAGAGTGTGGTGATGTAAATATGGCTCACTGCAGCCTCAACACCTGGGTTCAAATGATCCTCCCACCTCAGCCTCCCAAGTAGCTAGGACCACAGGCATGTGCCATTATTCCCAGCTAATTTTTAATTTTTTTTTTTTTTGTAGAAACAGAGTTTTGCTATGTTGATGAGGCTAGTCTCAAACTCCTGAGCTCAAGCAATCCTCCTGCCTTGGCCTCCCAAAGTGCTGGGATTACAGGTGTGGGCCACTGTGCCGAGTCTCTCTGGTCTTTCTAAAGTCCTCTCCTCTTCTATTTTCTAACTATTCTTCCCTGACTTTCCTCCTGTCTCTCTGAATGCTCCTTCTCAGGTTCCTTTGTGGATTCATCTTCCGTGAAGCTTCCTCAGGGTTCTCTTCTCTTCCTAGGAGCATTCCTGCGGAAATCTCATCTATTCACAGCCTTAAGTATCTCCTGCCCTGGCATCTTAACCCCTCTACCTGCAGGCCAGTCTTCCCTAGGAGCATTGGAAGCATGCTCACTGTGGCCTCCTGCATGTCTGTGTCTGCACAGCATCTCAGACCCCAACATGTCCTCAACTGGTAGAGTTAAAAGAACAATCTGAACTGAGTCTCCTCCCACTACTTCGTAGCTGTGTGAACTTGGGGGAGCACCGGAAGGCCCGGGACTCATCATCTGAAATGAGGACAGGATACCAACCTCAACAGCTGTTGCAAAGCTAAGTGAAATAGTGTCGTACAATGACTAGCACAGTGCCCAGCACAAACTAGACACTAAGCAAGCACAGGTTGCCTTGGCCCAAAACTTGGATCACCCTTGCCTCTTCCTTTTCCTTCACTCTTTATGTGTATTTGTTCACCATATATTGTCAATTCCAACTCATAAACATCCCTTTAAGTCATTCCCTCCTTGCATCCCCTCTGCTACTGCCCTAACCCAGACCCTTCTGATGGATCTTTCTGCTTTCAGAGAATAACCTTCCAAAAATACCTTTTGTGGGGCCTGTACCATAAACTTCAAGTTCTTTACCAAGTCATGCAGGCAGTGTTCCAAGCTGGCTTACTCACCTTCCCAGAGATCTTCCTGCCACCTCCCTGCCCTATCCCATACTATTCCAGGTGCCTTTGCACACTCTGTTGAAACACCTGGAATGGTCCTCACACTCCTAAGTTCCTCTCTCCTTCCTTTTATCTGGCCACTTTTGCAGAAGTCAGGTAATGGTCCCCTGCATCCTCCCCTCTAGAGACCTGGGCTGGGCACTCTCTCCTCTGTGCTTCTGCTGCAACCGTCACCGACTCCATTAGGACATCCTCACAGCACACAGCATAAGGGCCCCTGTGTCCTTGATAGAAGGTTTGCCTTCTCCCCAAGGGAAGACATGATACCTAAGCTCATTTTATATTGCCGGCACTGGCAGGGAAGCACATGCCGTGGCCACTCAACACGTGTTTACTAATGAGGTCTCTGGTTCCTGGGGGAACTCCAGCAGTTCAGGAGACCCCGCTAATAAACCGAGTAACACCTTAGGGAAATTGTCAGCTGAGGAGAGTCCTCTATTGATTTTTTTACCTAGCACATCCCAGGAAGGCAGAGACTCCTCCTGCCTGTCCAGGGGAGCTCGAGGCTCAGGAGGCTGAAGTGTCTGTCTAGTGGGGGCTTGGGGCTCGGCTAGCCTCTTTTTGTTTTCCCTCATTATAATCCTGCTCATCTGCTTTTGCTGGCTAGCCAATCCTTTTTCCTCTAGTTTAAATGAAAGAAGGGAGAGACGTTTTCTTTGTTTCTTCTCTACTTCTTCCCTTCCTCAAAGCCACACAAACATGTCAGGATCTTACATCCCTGTGGCTGAGGCGCAGCCTGGAAAGCAATGTAAGAGGGATTTATCAATGGTGTTTCAAAAACTAGAGGAGCATGCTGAATGCTTTGGCTGGGAAACAGGTAAGCTGAGCTTTGCAGGATGTCTGCTCTAGATGCCCAGGGGAAGGCCACGAGCATGTTGTTGTTTCCTGGGGGGAGAAAAGGTGCTGCTGCTCTGAGCTCAACATACGCCCTGACCTAGTCTCCTCCCTGTAACCAGGGCACCCTCCGGGAAGAGGCTAACTGTGGCTCAGCGGTCAGATGAGGCCAGGCGAGGGGTGCACCGGTGGCCAGGGTGTGCCTTGTGCTATTGTTTAGAGGTCTAGTCAAACGAGGTCAGTCTGTGGAGGCTGATTCCATCCTACAGGGCATCCTAATAAACCCGTGTGATCGTCAAAGGGTAGACTACAGTAGGATGGCCTTCTGAGGGACTGCATCAGAATCACCTGGGTGCTTGTTAAAACTGAACTGAGAACCTGGGGGAGAGGTGGTGCCTAGGAATCAGCATGTGTGAGGCCCCTATCTGTTCCCTGAGCATACAACTGCTTGTGGTTCAGAAGTTGCCACCAGGTGAGTGGCCATGTATTGCTTGAAATTCAGACTGGAGCCTTGAGTAGGAAAAGAATGAAAAGAAGAATTCGGCACACAACCCAACTTCTGCCTTTTCTGTACATACAAATATAATATATAACCTGCTATGAACCTAGCAACAAAAATCAAGTGCTCGGGAATCTATAACATTTACAAAATTGGTTTTGCTTTAACACGAACAAAGATTTCTTTTTCATTTGTAACTATGGTAAAATACACATAACATAAAATGTATCATCTTAACCATTTTTAAGTATACAGTTCAGTAATGGTAAGTACTTTCACATTGTTGTATATTCTGTCTCTGGAACTCTTCTCGTCTTGCAAAATGAGAACTTTAAACCCATTAAATGACAAGTCTTCACTTCCCCCTTCCCCAGCCCCTGGCAATCACAATTCTACTTTCTTTCTCTATGAATTTTACTGCTCTAGGTCCCTCATATAAGTAGAATCATATAATATTTGTCTTGCTGATGACTGGCTTATTTCACTTAGCATAGTATACCAAAGACTTCTTAAGTATAAAGAATCACTTAAGTGCAAGCAGTTCTCAAATGACATTAACTGTTTTGGGTGTCCCTAAAGCAGAAATCTGATTTTGTTTTGTTTTGCCTTGGGCAGTTGTCCTGGGCTGGTGGTTGGGCCCTGGCTTCCTGAGACCTTGGCCTCTTTGCTGAGGAAGAGTGCAGACCTGGCCTTGCTCTGCCACCTGGGCTCTACTGTCCTGGCCAGCATGTCCTGAGAGACAATAGCCTTGTCGATCATTTAGAAGTCTATAGATATTTTCCCCTGCACAGTCTCTTCTGAGAACCTTTCTTTCTTTTTTTTATTTCAAAGGAAAAAAACCAAAACCAAAAACATACACTTCCATGACTTAGCTATTGACCACAATAGCCAGAAATCAGTGACTCTCTCTTCAGTCGAAGATGGTTCCCGTGGCAACAAATCTCTCATTTCCTTCAACTAAATGATCTGCTCAGCTTTGGGGTAAAAGTTCTGTTTTCTCTAGAATTGCCATTTGCAACCTTGTGTGCACATAGGAATCACCTGGAAGTCTTTATAAAACAATCCCCAAGCCAGGTCCTCAACTTCCTGGAGAATCTGATTCAGCAGGCCTGGGGATAGGGCCTGGTGTCCTTATTTTCAAAGATCTCAGTAAGTGGTTCTGTCTCACATGGTTGGGAATCATTACCCTAAGGCAGGCGGTCTATGCCTTGGTGCACGTTGTAGTCATCTGAAGAGCTTTAAGAAACACTCATGGGACCCCACCCCTTGACATTCTGAGTCTGGTGGCCTGAGATGTGACCTGAGTATTAGGATTTCACAAATTCACCAGATGTTTCTAATGTGCAATCAGCCTTAAGAACCACTCTTCTAGGTCAGCAGTTCTCAAATTGGAGCCTGCCTCAGAATCTCTTGGAGAGCTCCTTTATTGTGGGCCCTGCCCCAGGGTCTCCTTTGGTGAGGCCAGGGTGGAGCCTCTCTAACAAGTCCCAAGTGATGCTGATGCCGCTCCAGGAACTGCTCTTGGAAGCTCATGGCTCTAGATGAACCTTTACCGAGGTTGGCGCTGTTCTGCTGCCCTATTCTTTTCCTGGTTGGGGGTTGGTGGACCCTTCCTTCCCCAAGTCTGATTCAGGCCTGAGACTTCTTAAAGGTATCAGCTTTTCTTTTTCTGAACATTTTAGCATTCAGATAAATACTATGACATATTTTTAAAGCAAAGTAACATAGATTTCTTCTCCCAGGGCTAGGAGCCTCAGAGTCTGAATTAAGAATTTATCTGTGCCTAAGATTAGGATTCATTTTGTGATCTGAGCTAAGGGATTGGTAGGTCTGGAGCAATGGGTTCAGCCTGTGCCTGGGTGAGGGTCGCCTTGTGACTGGTGCTCGGTAGGATCTGAGTGCCACACTTGACCCTCTAGCAGAGGGAGGACCTGTCTGGCCCACCTGAGTGAAAGCCTGGCTTTCTGATGCAGACCCAGACCTCTGCCCACCTCCACATCTGTGCACGAACATGGAAGGTAGGAATGAGGAAACATATCACAGCACCAGGACTGCCGTAAGCCCAGGAGCTAGGGTTCAAGCCTCACTTCTTTATGCATTTCCTTTTCTATCATACTTTGGAACAGGCTTGAGCTGAAACCAGAGAGTTAGTACCTGGTTTCTGCCTCAGTCTATTCTCACTCCTCCAAAGATGCCCCCAGCAACGTGGGCAACTTCAGCCCCCACGAGAGCTCAGAATTCCACATTCAGCCACAAAGTTGACAAGAACCTCTGGAGAGCTCAAAGACTTATTAAAGGTGGAAATGGTTACTGTTTTACTGAAGCAGGGTGAAAACACAACTCACTTCTTAGGATCAAACCCAGCAAATTCACTCAGCCCCAAGGTAACCGAGGACTCAGTTGAAGGAAAATAATTTTGAGCCCCTGAAATAGAAGCTATAAAGCTGTGTATCAAGGGCCAACCATTTTGCTAACATCATATATCTCATGGCATTCGCTTTGATTTTAAATTCATTTCTAGCGAACTTGGTACTGGTTTCTAATGACAAAGCAAACTAAGAGAATGATGACAGGTGCTAGATAAAGCAAGAAGTGGCAGCTAATAGCCTAAATTGTGATGGCATTAAGAAGACCAAAACTAGCTTACTTGTTCAATGACAGCTTGTCTTTTTTTAAAAAAAAAAACTGCATAAAGGATAAGAAAATATGGCCAAGCATGATGGCTCACATCTGTAATCCCAGCATTTTGGGAGGCTGAGGCGGGAGATCACTTGAACTCAAGAGTTGATGACCAGCCTGGGCAACATGGCGAAACCCTGTCTCAACAAAAAATAGAAAAGTACACCTGTAGTCAGTCCCAGCTACTCAAGAGGCTGAGGTGGGAGACTAGCTTGAGCCCAGGAGGCAGAGGTTGCAGTGAGCTGAGATCACACCACTGCACTCCAGCCTGGGTGACAGAGCCAGACCCTGTCTCAAAATAATAATTAAAAAATACCAAAACTAAATACATATCTCAGAAACCATCAAGTAGCCTGAGGTCATTGGTCGTTGAGTGGGGAAGAAAGAGAGAATATGTTATAATAACCCCGAGAGCAACATAGCATTTCAGCTCGGTTCACCCTGTGACATCCAGGACATGCAGAGGTAAAAAAAAAAAAATGAAAACATTCCAACAATGCTCAATACACTGTCAAAGAAGGCAGGGCAGCGTGTTATCCACTTCAGAATTATTTCCATCCCCAAACACTTAAAATGCATTCACAAAAGGCTTGGTGCTTAAAAGATAAACCCTCAGTGACCTGGAAGTTCACATAAATGAAATAGTTCATGATCTGATGATGCAGGATAGGTGAGATGGGTAAACTCACTCTTTCTTTCTTTTTTTTTTTTAAAGACGGAGTCTCATTCTGTCTCCCAGGCTGGAATACAGTGGCGTGATCTCAGCTCACTGCAACCTGTCTCTCAGGTTCAAGTGATTCTCCTGCCTCAGCCTCCCAAGTAGCTGGGATTATAGATGCCTGCCATTATGCCCAGCTAATTTTTTGTACTTTTAGTAGAGAAAGGGCCACCATTTTCACCAGGCTGGTTGTGAACTCCTGACCTCATGATTTGCCCACCTAGGCCTCCCTAAGTGCTGGGATTATAGGTGTGGGCCACTGCACCCAGCCAAACTCACTCTGTTGAACTTAACATTTTCCCCCTGACATTGGAGACTCTTCTGCTACCTCTCTCCTAAGAAAAAAGGACAGTGGCGAGGACGGGTGGTGGGGGGACAAGCCCCTTCCACCTTGCCACCTCCAAGGGACTTTGCAGTGTGGGTGATTGTGTAGCTGGTCATCCTCTTTCTGCACCTCTGATTCTGCTTGTGTTGTCCTTATTGTGTGGGGCAGGATGGTCAGGACTTCAGCTAGGGCTGTGCAGGCTCTACAGTGACTCAGGCCTGGGTGTTTTTTGGTGAATTTAAGAATATGACCATTTTTGGGGGGAAAGTGACACTTCTACTCTCTCCACACCTTCACCATCCATTTTCTTACTGGACTTTGCTGCGGTCCTGCAAGGAAGACAGGGCAGAGAGTAGCAACCCTCCTTGCCGAGGCCCAGAAAGATAGCATGGTATGCCCAGGGCACCTGTGGTGGGTGGCGGACGTCTCCTCTTGGGTGCCCAGGCTTCCTCAAGGTGGGAGGGACTGGAGGGCAGGGGATGGTGGCCAGTGTCCCACTGTACCCCTCTAAGGCACCTTTTTCTCCGCTCTGAAGTTGTTAGGCTGATCTGGAGTCTGCTCCAGGCCTGGGCTGCACCCTGGCCTCGTGCCCTGCCCAGCACCTGTGTGGAGGGAACTGTTCATATTCATTCCTGTTTGGGGGCCAAGCTCAGGGCACCCGAACCAGCAGCCTTGGGTGGCTGAACCCAGTGGGACAGAAGGGAGGCAGTTGTATCTGGCAGAGTTACCCAAGGCCACAGGCCTAAGCAAAGCAGGAGAGTGGGGCAAGCTGTGGTCAGGAACCGTGGTGCTGGCCCCCTGCTGCTCTGGCCACGTGGGAGGAAGCTGGGGGTTCCCAAGTGGCAGCTCCTGCCAGCCTACCCTGGACTCCTGAGCCCGTTCTCCTGTACTCTTCTCCAGTGGGACATCTGGCCCTCACTGTGGCTGGCTTCTGGGCAAGTCCCTCTGCTCAAGATCACTTTGTGGGGCAGCTGGTCCCCCCGGGGCTCCCACACTCTGCACATACAATTTAGGGACCTGGCAGGGTCTTGGTGGCCTATAGCTTCCCTTTCTGGACCCGACTAGCCTCCCATTAGAGAGCCATAACTCCTCTTCAATACAGTGTTGTTTGAACTTTGAAATATATGCATTTGTCTACGTATTTTCTTAAAAATTAACACTTTATCTCAATAAGCATACAATGGATTGTTCAGTGGTACAGTTTGGAGCCAATCCCCTGCCACCTCCCTCCCCAAGTAAAGCCAGGACAGACGCTGGAGTCAGCACTGAAGCTGTGGAAACCTTTTGCCCTGGAGCCAGGTGCCTGTGGCTGTGCCTGGGTGTGGCTTCAGCCCAGGCTTGGTGTCAGTTTCCTGGCAGCACTGCCCAGGAGCCCGCATGAAGGCAACCGGATCTTTCCCTGAGTGGCTGGTGCACGGGCTCATTTCTGAGTGACCTCCTGCATGTGAAGAAAAAGTGGCCAAGTGGCATCCCTCCCTTCCTTGGCCGCTTCCCTTCCTTGCTTTCCTTTCAATGAGCCGAGTCACACTGCACCACGCTCTGTGCAGCCTTCACCGATGGAGAAGAGAAGGGAGGCCCCAGATGTCCTTTGCTGGGATGTGGAGAAACACCATCTATATGAAAAGCCCCTTGCTTGCTCTTCTGATTTTCTCTCTCCCCTGGCCCTGGAGAAAAAGGCTGTGCCATTCAAAGACAGTTTGGGAACATGGGGGCTGCAGGCCTGATCTTATTTTTACACAAATTTTATTCTGGGAGCAGTGGTTTATACAAACTCCTGTCGCATAATTCCAGCTTGTGTGTGGCTGTCTTTGAGTAGTGATTCTGAAGTGATGACTGTGATGCTACACCTAAAAACATCATCAGGGTACTTTGTATCTGTCACTGTGTTTGAATGGCCCTCAGTTTCTATCTAATAAAACTAGTCAAATGGTTCATCTAGCAAAGACTCTTTGGCTGTGGCCGTGTGTGTGTGTGTGTGTGTGTGTATGCATGTGTGTTTTTGTGTGTGTTTATGGGTATTGGGCTGCACTGGGCTGACAGCAGCACAGCCCAATGTGGGGAGCTGCCAGGTATTGTGAAGAGCCCATGGCCACCCTGGGCATACCTTTGGGCAGTGTTGGGGGCACATGAGAATCAGGGGACTTGTGGGTGGCTGGCAGGAGTAGCCATCTGACCCAGCGAGTAGGTGGGCTCACAGCAGGGGCTTAGAGCCCAGATCAAGATCAAGTTGAGTGGCATGCTAAATTGACAGTGTACAAAGGTGTACAACGACATGGAGAGAGGATTCTGGAGCATCAGCAGGAGGAGGGAGGGCCCCTGAGGGCTGGAGTTACCTCCCTTGAGGGCTGGAGCTGCCTGGGGCAGGTGAGTTTGAGATGCACTCGTAACTGGAAGCAGATCCCATGGCTATGCAGACCTACCTTTCTGTAAGCAAAGCAGCTCTATCAAGGTCCAAAGTCACACTAAGGGCATCTGAGCACTAATTACCCATTTGTAGAGAGAGAGAAAACAAAACAAAACAAAACAAACAAAAAATCTTCGTTCAATGCCAATCTCCTTGAGTGTATTTAAGACAGAATTATATCAAAAGTTTTTTGCATTTATGTGCAAAATACCTAGTTTGAGCCTATTTGCCCCATGAAATGTAGTTAACATTGCTTGGAGTCCCCAGATCTGCATCTTGGAAAAGCCCAAAGCCTTCCCCATGATTTCTGTAAATTCCCAGGGACTGGTGTTTCCATGACCCCACTGCCTTCAGACTCCTGCTTTTGGGCATGTTTCTGTTTTGTATTGTTGACCATCCAGATATTAGATGCCGCCCTTTCCTTAATATCTGTGATGGCGTAGTGTGTCCCAGAGTGTGGTGGGAAGCAGTGGGAACGGGATCGAGACCACTTCAAACATCCTGAAAAGGAGACAGCCCAGCCATTGGCCAGGTTTCTGGTGTGGACACTCCTTATGACCTTGGCCTTACCCTACCTCTCTGGCTTCTATCTTCCACCTCTCCCTTCTTGGCCTCCCTTTTCTTATTTCTCCATCTCCCCATTTCTCTCTTTGGAGCTATTGAATCATTCTCTGTTTGCTTGGTCTCCTGCTGAGCCTGGGTCTCTGCTCACCTTCCACCTTCCAAAGATATGTTCTCAAAGAGGAGCATTTCCTGTCTAAGATGAATTTTGGTGACAGCTGTAAGATGTTCAAATGTTGAAATGTTTCATTATGACAACTGTAAAATGTCAGACACTCAAGCAAGCAATGACGGAACCTAAGGATACTATTGGAGGGTCATCTCTGAGACCTGGGCATTGCCTTTTTTTTTTTTTTTTTAGATAGGGTCTCGCTCTGATACTGAAGCTGGAATGCAGTGGGACGATCTTGGCTTATTGCAACCTCCGCCTACTGGGCTCAGGTGATCCTCCCACCTCAACCTCCTAAGTAGCTGGGACCATAGGTATGCACCACCATGCCCAGCTAATTTTTCTATTTTCATTAGAGATGGGATTTTGCCATGTTGCCCAGGCTGGTCTCAAACTCTTGGGCTCAAGTCATCCTCCCGCCTTGGCCTCCCAAAATGCTGGGATTATAGGCATGAGCCACTGCACCTGGCCTGTCTTCTGTATATCATAGCAAGAAAAAGAGCTGACAAACAGGGAAGTGGAGCTTCAATACATATTTTTGAATGAATGAATGTATGAATGAGCTGAAGATTAAAGGTGATTATAGTTTAATAAATATTTATCAAATACACATTATTTGTCACTTCAGTCATTCAACAAATATGTTTTGAACCCCTGTTTTAGGTCAAGCTACTTGAGTATTTGAGAATACAAGAGTTTGCAAATGCACATTCAATCACTGCGTTCATGGAACATAGTGTCTGACCAGAGAACTACAAGTAATCAAAAAAACCTCATTGCTAAATGTTTTGTTATAAACCATACTACAAAGGAACATGCAAGTGCTATGAGAGGTTCAGACAGGTAGCCCTGAACTGGGATTGAGCACCAAGGGGGGCTTCCCGGGAGAGACAGGGTTAGCTAGGTGGAGTTGTGGGGGATGCAGTTCCAGGCAGGAGAGAGCTTGGGACCCTCATGGAAGGCCAGCGCGCTCCTACCTGGAAAAGGAGGGGGACATGGTGGGAGATAAAGTTGGAGAACTGGACAGAGGTGAGACCCTGTGGGGAAAGGTGGCCCCATAACCGATACTGATTTTGATTTTAAGAGAATCAGCTAGTCCTTGAAGGGTCATAAGGAGGAAGAGGATATGATCAGATTGACACTAAAAAAGCTCACCCTGGCTGCAGCGTGAAATGTGAAACTGCTGGGGCCCAGAGTGCTTGAAAGGAGGTCATTTAGGAGGCTGCTGCTGGTGGTGAGTACAAGGGCAATGGGTGATGTGGGATGGAGCGAAGGGGATAGGGCTGAGAGCTCCCAAGGAGCCAGATGGATAAGCAGGCCAGTGACAGATGATGATGGGGGTGGGGGAGGAAAGGGCTGTGTCACGGATGACGCTTCTCAGCAGGGCACCGAAGTCTAAGACATCAGTCCCACTTGAGAATGGGATTGCTTACAGGAGGAGAGAGATCAGCAAGTGTAACTAGATACCAAGTGGGGAGTTTCAACCAAGGCATCAAGCTACGATACTGCCGCTCTGTAAGGAGGCCCTAGACCACATACAGAGCTTTCAGACAAACCAGCCGAAAACCAGTTAAACTGTTCTTGGGCCCTTCTCAAAGATTAAAGATATAAAAAGGATGACAGAACGCCGATAGAATCGTTGATTTTTTTTTTTTTTTTTTTTTTGAGACAGGGTCTTGCTCTGTCACCCAGGCTGGAGTGCCATGGCACTGTCATGGCTTACAGTGGCCTTGACCTCCCAGTCTCATGAGAGTCTCCCACCTCAGCCTCCTGAGTAGCTTGGCTAATTTTTTTATTTTTTGTAAAGATAGGGTCTTAGTATGTTTCTCAGGTTGGTCTCAAACTCTTGGGCTCAAGTGATCCTTCCTCTTCAGCCTCCCAAAGTGCTGGGATTATAGGTGTGAGCCACCACACCTGATCCGCATTGATTTTTTAAAATGATTTCATGGAGAAAACTGGGCTAGGAACCCCATCCCCAAGGTAGAGGTTGGGGGGTCAGTGCTTCCTCCTGACTCCAGGCTTAGCGAGAAGGGCTCTCACAGGGCCACCCAGAGAGTTTGCTGTGGATTCCCCCAGGTGGGTCCAGAGCACCGGAGCCGGCGCCCCACTGTAGCCTGAGGAAGCTGACGGGGCCCAGAGCAGCGGAGTTGGGCTATAGAGGGTCAAACCGGGATCAGTCCTGGTGGTGGGGATGTGTGCTCAAAAGTCAGTTAGAGGTCTTTGGAAAGGGTAAGGGGACCTTGGCAGTGGGAGGCTGTGGGGTGTAGTTCTGGAGCAGAAGTGGAGGTGGGATCAGGAGAGGCCCATGTCAGGGGATCCTGGTCAGAGGGGAGCCTGGGAGTAAACCCACAGGACTTCCCACAGAAGAGTTGGCTTTAAACATCCGTGAGGACCACAGGAATACATAGAGTCTTCTCATGAGAGTGACCCAACCCTGCGGTGGGGGTGGCTGGGGCACATGTCAGAACCCGCAACTACCAAGAGCATGAGGAGGTCAGCAGGACAGGAGGTGACTGGCCCCTTCCCTGGACAGCAGCTGAGCTTCCAGGCCTGGCTGAGGAAGAGACATGGAAAAGGCTGAGTTTCATGAACATCCAGTGTGGGCTCCTACAGGCTCTATACAGCTCTAATTGTTGACTTGAGACAATGTTCATCACTTTTAGGGTCTGTAAACCTTTTAAAAGATCTGAAAGTGATCCACCAAACAGTCACAGATCAAGGGAAGGATGGTTCTCACTAAGCAAAAATAAATGTGCTTTTTATCGTATCTGGGAGTCCTGCTTCTTAGAGGTACTGGGTATGGAAGTAATTACAAAATGATGAGCTGTGTGCAACAACTGAGGTATGAGTGAAGGAGAGAGGAACTTGAGGAGCAGAGGAAGGTTTTACAGAAATGACTGCAGACTGGGCCTTGGATTGCATGTTGGAACTTGCCACTGAGGGAAGGCAAGGCATTACAAGCAGATGGATCTGAATCTGAAGGTCAGCAAGAAATGAGTTTGCATGTGGTCACACAGGGTGGGGTGGGGTGCAGAGGACAGAGGCAGCACCAGACTTTGGGGGGACTTTGCAAACAGGGCTAAGGAATTGGTCATTTGTTTCCTGGAAGAGAAGGTAACAAGGAAATAATGTGTCCTCACATCAGTTTTCTGGAGAAATGATTCTTGCAGGTGAACTGTAGGAATTCCAGCCTGAGTGAGGTGGGAGTAATTTGCTGGGTGGCCAGTAGGGGTGTGATCCCAGTGAGAGAGGTGGGAGGAGAGGTCTAAGGCAGTGGCACTGGGAAGAGAGAGGAGAGGTCCGATTCCAAAAATGGGGTCTGTCTGCCATTGACAATGAGGGGATTGGGTGTGCTTTTGATCGTGACAGTGAGGCCATCAGAAGAGGAATGGGGTTGGTGGAAATGGGGCAGGTTGGAGCCAGTGTGGTTGGAGAATGGGGTAAGGAGGTGAGAGCCTGTAGGCCTTGGAGACAGGTTACGGTTTTGTCCTAAGGTCAGTGAAAGCCACTGGAGCACATAAGCTGGGGAGCGACATGATCTGATTTATTTTTAATAAAATCTGCTTTGAGCAGAGTGGGTTGGAGGGGGGCAGAAGTGGTTGAAGGCTCACTGTTCCAACACTCTGAGTAGCTGAATCCAGGGAGAAGCCACTTGCCCAAAGTGGCTGTGGGAACTAACATTTCAGTGAACCAGAAAACCACCAACCTCACAACACTGCATCACTCTTCTGCTCCCAGAGGAGGAGATGCCTCATTTTGAGACATCAGATTAGCTGGTTACCTTGAGAAATAAGGGGCACGTAGTCGGTGGGGAGCTGTGGTGGCAGCCGGAGCTGCCCGGACATGCGTGTATGTTATTTGCATCGATGTATGCTCACTATCACCACCTTCCCACTACATATTTGTAATTCACTTTTTCATTTACTTTCAAAGGTCACGTTCCTTTTCTGCTAGGCACTGGAGGCACACAGGACTTGCTTAGAAAAACTGAAGTCTGAGGGAAAAAATAGGCAGTTGGGATAGAGTGAATCATTGGTCTCAATACTTCAACCCTCATTGTGTCCACACCCCCTGCCATGTAACTTTACAGCCCCCAAAATAGAGAGCACTTCCTTGCCTCTTGACTCTGGGCTTAGATGTATGTGTTGATTTGTTTATCCAAAGGGTGTGAGCAGATGTGATGTAACTAAAAGGCCTCCCAGGTGCTTGTATCTCCCTATGTTGCTGCTAGTCCCAAACTCCTGGGCTCAAGCGATCCTCCTGCCTTGGCCTTCCAAAGTGCTGGGTTTACAGTTGTGAGGCACTGCACCCATCAGGCCTGTTTTCTGATCCTATAGTTTTACCTTTTAGAGAATGTTACATCAATGTAATCACACAACATGTATTTTTTCTGACCACTTTTCTGCACTTAGTATAGTGCTTTCCAGATGCATCCATGTTGTAGCATGTTTCCCTACTCCCTTCCTTTCTATTGTTGAGTATTATTGCCTGTACAGACGTACCTCAGTTTGTTTACCCACTGGCCAGGTGATGAACGCCTGAGTTGTGTCCAGTTTTTGGTTATGAATAAAGCTTCTATGAACATTTACATACAGATCTTGTGTGGACATCCTTTTTCATTTCTCTTAGGTAAATACCAAGGAGTGGAATTTCTGGGTTGCATGGGAAGTATTTGCTTTGCTTTATTTTCCAAAGTGGCTGTACCATTTTACACTCCAACTAGCAGTGTGAGAGTTCTGGCTGCTCATGTCCCTATCAACTCTTGGTATTTGTGATGGTTAATTTTTGGTGTCAACATGACTGGATTAAGGATACCTAGAGAGCTGGTAAGGCATGATTTCTGGGTGTGTCCGTGAGGGTGTTTCTAGAGGAGATTGGCATGTGAGTCAGTGAACTGAGTGGGGAATATGTGCCCTCAATGTGGGTGGGCACCATGCAATCGACTGGGGCCCCGACAGAACAAAGAGGCAAAGGAAAGGTGAATGTTTTCTCTCTCTCCTGGAGCTGGGACACCCTTCTTCTCCTGTCCTTGGGCATCAGAACTCTAGGTTCTCCAGTCTTTGGACTCTGGGACTTGCCCCAGCACCCCCTCACCACCAGATTCTCAGGTTTTGGGCCTAGTACTGAGCACTACACCATGGGTTTCCCAGGTTCCCAAGCCTTCTGACTTGGACCCACCACACTACCAGCCTTCCTACGTCTCCAGCATGCAGACTGCCTGTTGTGGGACTTCTCAGCATCCATAATCCAATGGGTTAATGCTCCTAGTAAGCCTTCTTTCATATATCTATTGAACTGTCTACCCTAGTGGTTCTGTCACTCTGGAGAACCTTGAAATAATATAGAAATAATATGGAATTATTTCCCTCACCTCCTAGCCAGTGTGTTCCAGTACCATGGGATTCTCTAAAAATATTTTGATTTCAGCTTTTAAAATTCTAAGAAACAGCCGGGCGCAGTGGCTCATGCCTGTAATCCCAGCACTTTGTGAGGCCAAGGCGGGCAGATCACAAGGTTAGGAGCTCGAGACCAGCCTGACTAACATGGCGAAACCCTGTCTCTACTAAAAATACAAAAATTAGCTGGGCGTGGTGGCGCGTGTTTGTAATTCCAGCTACTCAGGAGGCTGAGGCAGGAGAATCACTTGAACCCGGGAGGCGGAGGTTGCAGTGAGCTGAGATCGCACCACTGCACTCCAGCCTGGGCGACAAAGCGAGTCTCCGTCTCAAAAAAGAATTCTAAGAAACGTTTTGTTATCTTTTCCCTGAATGGGTACTCGTGTAAAATGAGTTTTCTTAGGAGATTCCTAGTGATCCTTAAAGGAAGGTCTCTTCCTAAAGAATCCAGGTGTGTAAATAGCAGCGGTCAAACCACGTATTGCCAGAAGGGGGCGCGCGTCACCCACCATTAAACTTCACTCCCGGTCCTCAGCAGACTTTGAGTTGCCTCAAGGGCGGCCCCTCAGGTGAATAGGGGGAGGAGGGGAGGTTGATCTTTCCTGGGTGGGAAGGTTCGGGGTTAGAGATGCCTCCCCCTAGTGGAAGATTTGAATGGCTCCAAAGAGCAGGGCAGGACCAAAGCTGCCCCAGGTTGCCGGGGAGGCATGTGAGTGCAGACTGCTGCTCAGGCGTCCCCTCCAAGTTCTCACCTCCTCTCCACCTGAAATTCCCCTTTAGAGTCACTACTTTGGCTTAGAGGACAAAATCACACGTCTTGCTTGTAGAGGGCTCCTGTCAGCACACCTAACATACCTGGGAAGCGATGCAGGGCCCCTCAACACAGCTGCACATGAAAGTCACCAGGAGCTTTGCAGACTGGAGCCCAAGCTGCGTCCCAAACCAAGCAAATCAGAATCTTTGGGGGTGGGACCCACGCATTAGCATTCAACACCTCTCCGGGGGATTCTGGTGTGCAGCCAGGGCTGTGCGCCCTGGGGTAGGAGCTTGCTGAGACTCTCCTGTGAGTCCAGGTGAGCTGATCGAGTTAGTGAGTTCACCTGGGAAGGCATCAGCTAAGATGATGTTTAAACTTTAGTGCATATAAAGCTCACCTGGCAGGGGCAGTGGGGAGAGTTGTCTGAGTGTCTGTGAGAGGTGCCCTAGCTTTCCTCGTGCCCAGCGGCCACTTCCGGAAGCCCGCAGTTTTGAGGAGATGGAAGCAGAGAGAGAGAACGAGAAGGATCCAGTGAGAACCCCGCCTGCTCCGTAAGGCGATCAGAGGTCATGAATAATGGAGAGAAACGGGGGCCTCTGAGTCCCGGGAGCCTGGCTGATTCCGGGACCCCGCCTTCCTCAGGAGGGTCCCGTGTGGGCTGTGAGGCTTGGGAGATCTCCTGGGTGAGGAGCCCTTACCTGTCCCTGGGGTGGCCTGGAGGGATCCCAGGTGGCCCCCTGGCTGTCAGGCCAGGTGGGAAGTGGACGCCAAGGGCTCCGTGTCACCTGATTCTCCGTAGGGAGGAGAGGGGGCTGGTGGGGAGGGGAGAGGGGAAGGAGGCCAGCCTGCCCTGAACGCCATGAATAAGTGATGAGGCCCAAGGAGAAGCCCCAGGACAGGTACAGAGGAGGAGGTGGCTCACCAGAGGGTGGTGGAAGGGGACAGGGACAGGAGGTTCAGAGATAAGGCACTGAGGTTCAGCTCAGGAGCCAGAGAGGGCAGAGGGAACAGCATCTTGGGCACGGGGAATCCAAGAAAAGGGGGTACTCTGGCCCACCCAGGCCTGAGCTACAGGAGGGCCGTGGGCGCCAGAGCTCAGGGAGGAGGTCTCAGGTTCCCGCAGGTGTGAGGAGGCGGCACAGTGAGCCTGCGAGCGCTGGGAGAAGGCAGCCGACAGAATGATGCCCCAGAAGAAAAAGCGGAGGAAGAAGGACATCGACTTCCTGGCCCTGTACGAAGCAGAACTGCTGAACTACGCCTCGGAGGACGACGAGGGGGAGCTGGAACACGAGTACTACAAGGCCAAAGGTGCGGGGTCCCAGCCTGGGGGCGTGGGTGGTGCAGCTGACTGCGGTGGGCGGGGGTCTGTTCCTGGCTGTAGGGGAATCATTCTAAGATTTTGGAGCAAACCCTTTCTCACTGATTATCCCGTGTGTCTATCCCACATCCCCTCGGAGTAAGAAGGCAGGCATTATGCAGTGTGGTGGGGTCCCTGTTGTACATACAGGTGGAGCTACTTGCCTTTAGCCCCCGATTCTCAGTGGAACAGAATAGACTAGAGTCGCAGTGCCCCACGGCCCCATGTTCTCCAGCTCCTGAACGTCCCCAAAGCCACGTTCCAGTCTGGTCCCCGAGAATGTGGTCTGCATCAGGCAGAGCACCCTGAACTTCTGGGGCCATGAAGGGATGTCTTGGGGAGGAAGCCTGACCCCTCATCCCACGTCCACGGTGGTTGATGGAAACGGGGAGCCTGGGGCTTTGCAAGGAGATGTCCGTCCCATATGCAGAGGGCAGCCGGTGCTCTGGACCCCAGGGCCTTGTCCTTCTAGTCTCATCTTTCGCTGGGCCACACGAGACCTGCTTGAAATTGCTCTAACTCCTTGCCAGGTAAACCAAAGAAGAGGTGAACTGTGACCCTGGAGCTGGTTTTGGCCTGCAGAGTTTAAGTTGTTTTTTTCCTTTCCTGTGTTTTGAAATCTTTTTGTCTGTGAATGCTGATAGGCTGTGGACATCCAGTTTATCACAGTCTCCACCACTCTCTGTCATCTCATACTAGGTCTGGTTTACTCATCGGTGCTGCCTGCCTGGTCTCTGAAGTCACTTAAATTCTCAGTGCTGACTCCAAAGTGGCTCACTAGTCCCTGTAAGCACCATATTCATCCATACATTCACTCATTCATTCATTCAACAAGTATTTATTGAATGTGTGCCCTGTGCCTGCCCATGGCCTTGTTTGTCTTCCCCTTTCTCCCTCTTCCTGTCCTCACTTTGAAAGCCCAGCTCAGATCCCATCTCTTCCAGGAAGCCCTCCTTGATTCCAGTCCACCACGAGTTCCCTGATTATACCCAATTCATAATTGTTCCATTGTTTCCTGCAAGGCTGGTGTGTCTGGCTTGCAGCCACAGACACCCTAAACTCTGTGAGGGTGGGGCCTTGCTGTACTTAGTTCTCTTTGTTCAGCCCCTGCACAGACCCGGGCTCAGAGGAGGTAGTCTCAGCTGGGGTCAGGAAGGCTGTGGCCCCTTTCCAGGTACAGGATCCTGGTCATCTCCAGGGATAGAAGTGGGGGCTGTAGTAGACGGAAGTGGGCCCAGGACAAAGGAAGCATTGGCCACCTTCTAACAGCACACATGCCTCAAGCTCTGACCCTCTTGTGAGGAGAGGGGCTGGGAGGTGAAACATCGGGGAGGCATCCCCACCATATGTGCTTGGCTTCCCAGGTGACTCTCCCCAGCCACCGTGACTGCTGGTGAGGTCATTCTAGAACCTCTCACAGCCAGCACACTATAGACTTTTGTTTATAGGCTCTGCGTGCCTCAGCGTGGCCACAGTGATCCTTCTTTTTATCCTTTCCGAAGCCCTTTTACTAATGTTCTCATGTTTGATCCTTAAGATCCCTGAGCACAGTCAAGGCAGGCAGATTAGTATACTTCACAAGTTAAAAAAGTGAAGCCCTAAGACATTAAGTGACTTGAGCAAGGTCACAAACAGAATGGACCACAAGGACCTCAAATATCTTTTTCCAGGCAAGTGCCCCATTTCATCTCATGATTCTGCCAAATAGGATCATGCACCATGCGCCAGGCACTGAGCTAAGCACTTTATTCATGTTAACCAATTTCATCTTCACGATGACACATTGAGGCAGATATGTTATATCCTTTTTTTTTTTTCAGTTGAGGAATCTGAAGCACAGAGAGGTTAAGTAACTTGCTCAAGATCACACAGCTAGTAAATAGCAGAGTTAGGATTTACCAGCTCTGGACCAGTCTGGCTGGTCCTTGCTCTTGTACTGCCCAATTTTGACTGCAGTAAAAATAGCTGGAGAAGAGCAAGTGGAGGTGGGTGCCATGCTGACATTTCTAAGGGAACCATGGACTCTCCTGTCTGTTGCAGGGTACTGCCTATAAATGTGGATGATGCTAATGGTGGTCACATGCTGAGCTCCAGCTGTGCTGTCATCGTCATCCTCAGTGCTAAAACAACGGGTCCCCTACTTCCTTTGAACTCTGGGCTCTGGTGTTAGATGGAGAGTCTTGATGAGTGTGATGGGGAGGAAGAAGGAGGGAAGAAAAGCCTAGGTGTTCCTTCTCTCTTCCTTAGGCTGCCTTCTGGCTACCCTGGGGTTCCCCAATAACCAGAGGGAGGAGAGCAGCTCCCTCAGTGCTTTGAGGGCAGGCTGAACCAGGCACATTGCTCTGTCTTCTAAGACAGGGCCCATGATGGGAAGAACAACCCATTCCAGAATTGGAGAGTAGAAGGGGCCTCAGAGGCCATCCCGCACAGGCTTCCAGCCCTGGAGGCATCTCCTCTCCTGCATCCTAGACAGAGTCCCCCAGCATCTGTTGGGATATAAATTTTGCAAGGCAGCTTCCTTGGGGATGTTGTCAATGGAAATGATAGCAATGATTTCTCTCTTAGTCCATTGGTGCTGCTATATCAGAATACCTGAGACTGGGTGATTTATAAAGAACATATATATATTTTTTCTTCCTCAAAAGTTCTGGAGGCTGAGAAGTCTATGATCAAGGTGCCAGTATCTGGTGAGAACTTTCTTGCTGTGTTCCCACGTGGCAACACACGTGGCACGTGGCAGAAGGACCAGCCCCTTTATAAGAGCACCTAATCCCTTTCATGAGGGGGAAGCTCTCATGGCCTAATCACCTCTTAAAGGCACCACCCCTTAATACTATCACAATGGCAACACCTGAATTTTGGAGAGGACACATTCAAACTATAGTAATGGTGATGATGATAGTAACTACTTATGAAATGCCTATCTTTTCATGCAACTGTGGAAGAATGTCTATAAGGTAAATTCCCAGAAATGTAAATTCTAGGTCAATGAGTTTAAGCACTGAAAGCTATTTTACTTAATCCTTATCACAGTCCTTCAAGGAGGAATTTATTCCCACTTCAGAGATGAGGAAATTGAAGCTTCGTAAACCATTTGCTTGAAATCACATAGCCAGTAATGGTAGAACTGGGCTTCAAATCCTGGTCAGTTTTGTTCCATATTGATTCATTGATTGTTTCATTCATTCATATGATCATTCATTCATCCAGGTAATTGTTTGAGTACCTCTCATGTGCTGGGCTGTTGCTAAGAGCAACATTCTGTTGCAATTGACAATTCTTTGTGCTGACTAGGAGACTTTATTAGAGGGGGTCTTCCCATCTGGAGTCCAACAGAATTCTGTGTCCTCTACAAGGTATCTGTCTTCTAAAGATAGTTCTTCAGTTATTTGAATTTTTTCTTTAAATTATAATTTTAAAATTGAGCAATAATGTATATACAGTACAAAACTTATGAAGGTACAGTAACACATTTTTACATATGCATACACTGGTGCAACCACTATTCAGATCAGAATATGAAACATTTCCAGCCCCCAGAATGCTCCTTCACACACCTTCTCAGAGGCAACAAATCTCCTGATTCTGTCATCATAGATTAGTCTTTTTCTTGTTCTTAAACTTTTTTTTTTTGGAGATGGAGTCTTGCTCTGTCACCCAGGCTGGAGTGCAGTGGTGCGACCTTGGCTCAGTGCAAACTCCACCTCCCAGGTTCAAGGAATTCTCCTGCCTCAACCTCCTGAGTAGCTGGGATTACAGGTGCGTGCCACCATGCCCAGCTAATTTTTGTATTTTTAGTAGTGACGGGGTTTGACCATGTTGGTCAGGCTGGTCCTGAACTACTGACCTCGTGATCCGCCTGCCTCGGCCTCCCAAAGTGCTGGGATTACAGGTGTGAGCCACCGCTCCTGGCCTGTTCTTGACCTTTTAAATGGAATCATACAGTGTATACATTTGTGTGGGTCTAGCTTTTTTTTCAGCATTATATCTGATTTATCCATGTGTGACACATTATACAGTTTGTTCTTTTTTATTGCTGATTACTATTGCATTTGATACATACACCACCGTCTACTTAGCCATTCCATTGTCAATGAACATTTGGGTTATTTCTGGTTTTTGTTTTTTTTGTTGTTTGTTTTTTGCTATTACAAGTTAAGCTACTACAAATCTGGTACACATATTCTGATGAACACATGTACTTGCTTCTCTTAGATTTATAATTGGAAGTGGAATTGCTGGGTCACAAGTGAGCATATGTTTCGTTACCAGTGCTTGGATCAATTTACATGTATGAGAGTGACAATGGCTCCACATTCTTGCCCATACTTGGTATTGTCAGTCTTCTTATTTTTAGCCATTCTGGTGGGTACATGGCAGTGTCTCATTGTAGTTTTAATTTGCATTTCCCTGATAAATAGGCTGAGAACTTTTCCATATGTCTGTTGGCCATGTGGCTATCCTCTTTTGTGGCATGCCTGTTTAAGTCTTTTGTCCATTTTTCAACTTTATTGAGGTATAATTTACTTATAATAAAATGCATCTATTTTAAATGTTCTGTTTGATGAGTGCTACATTCTTGCATCCACTAGGAATTCAATATATGGAACATTTAAATTGGCCCTCAGGGGTTCCCTGTGTTCCTTCCCAGTCAATCCCCCTTACTTCTGACCCCAGGCAACCACTTTTCTGCTTCTTGCTACAATAGATTAGATTGGTCTCTTCTAGAGTTTCATATAAATGACATGATAAAGTATGTCGTGTTTTGCGTCTGACTTCTGCATAAAACGCACGTGAGAGTCATCTGTATTGCACATCAGGAGTTCATTCTGTTTTACTGCTGAGTAGTATTCTGTTGTATGGATGTACCACAGTTCATTTGTCTATGCCCCTATTGATAGACGTTTAGGGTGTTTCCAGTTTGGGTCTATTAGGAATAAAGCTGTTATGAACATTTGTGTGCAGTTCTTTGTGGGGACATGCTTTCATTTCTCTTGGGTAAAGACTTAAAAGTGAAATTTCTGGGTTTTAAGTGTACACTTTTTTTTTTTTTTTTTTTTTTTTTTTTTTTTGAGATGGAGTCTCGCTGTGTGGCCCAGGCTGGAGTGCAGTGGCCGGATCTCAGCTCACTACAAGCTCCGCCTCCCGGGTTTACGCCATTCTCCTGCCTCGGCCTCCCGAGTAGCTGGGACTACAGGCGCCCACCACCTCGCCTGGCTAGTTTTTTTTTTCTTGTATTTTTTAGTAGAGATGGGATTTCACCGTGTTAGCCAGGATGGTCTTGATCTCCGACCTCATGATCCGCCTGTCTCGGCCTCCCAAAGGATTAAGCTTGAGCACCGTGCAGCCCTAACACTTCTTTTATAAAAACTTGTTGCCCATTGAAAAAGTATCCCGATTTCCCTCTTTTTTATGATTGATTGATTTTGTATCTTCTGGCTCTGAGTACTGGTGATATATGCTTCCAATACCTTCTCCTAGTCTGGCTGCTTTTCCTCATGTCCTCTTTAATGAGTCAGTTGTCAGTTTTAGTGGTTTGTGTTTTTTTTTTTTTTTTTTTTTGAGCAGAGTCTCGCTCTGCTGCCCAGGCGGGTGCGGGCCACGAACTCAGTCACTGTAAGCTCGCTCCCGGGTTCACGTCATTCTCCTGCCTCAGCTTCCCGAGTAGCTGGGACTACAGGTGCCTGCCACCATGCCTAGCTAACTTTTTTGTATTTTTAGTAGAGACAGGGTTTCACCATGTCAGCCAGGATGGTCTCGATCTCCTGACCTCGTGATCCGCCCGACTCGGCCTCCCAAAGTGCTGGGATTACAGGTGTGATCCACCATGCCTGGCCTTGTGTCCTGTTTAAGAAGTAGCTGTGTATCCCAGAATCAACTATTGACCTAGTTTTTCATTCCTCTCCTATGCCTCTCCAATGCTCCTTTCCTTTTCTCCAAACTAAGCATTCTCCGGTGTCTACATCTTCTCTCATGTAGTGTGGTTCTAGAATTCCCACCAGGCTGGTCATTCTTCTGCAGGCATTTGGTTTGGGAATGCCTTTATGTACAAGCTGTGTGGGCATCACGTTAGGTCCCAGGTCTGTGCTGAGAGGAGTCAGGAGTGAGCTCCAGGGGCTGATCAGGCTCCCTGTGGTATAGACTATTAAGAGTTAAGGCTTTGCTTATCACAAGAGACAAGGAGTTGTGCAAATATACGGCTGCTTTTCTCTCCCTAAAGGTGCCTCGATGGGAAATTCATCAGAACCAAGGACATCAAAAGGTCCACTCACCCCAAAACACTCCTGCTCCTGGTGCCTCCCAGGCCTGTAAGGACCACATGAGAATGAGAGGTCTCCTGAAGGGCTCCTGGAATAGCAGTGGATTGTGTGCTTGTTAGTTGAGCTACATCTAACCTGCCAAAAGAACAAACTCTTAGCTCTCAGAGTTGAAATGAGCTTTTCAGTATGAACAATAGTTTTAAAACCAGGCTACTATTTGTTGAGTTTCTTCTATGTGCCAGAGGCTTTCCATACATCATCTCTAATCCCCAGAATGCCCTGCAAACCAGGTAAGATCGTCCAGGTGTTACAGAGAGGCTGGCACTTGTCCAGGGTCACCTTGCTCAAAGTGGAGGAGCCAGTGGCTGCATCCAGGTCTCTGTGGCACTAGAGTCCAGCACTTTCTACCAGCCCACACTGGCTCTGGGCATGCTGAAGTATGAATGATATCTGTAAAGTACCTGCCAAGGTGCCTAGCACACAACAGCACACTCCACGTTATTTATATTTCTCCTTCCTCCCTGATTCTCCCTTGCACTTGCCACTTGTGCCCTCTGTGGAATGGGCTCTGAATTGACAGGTTTGAATAATGAATGTCTAACTTCAAAATATCCTCCTAACCAGCCTGGCGTCTTTGGGGCAGCTCAAATATACTCAGCATCTGGTTGGGGATCTGCTCTGAGAAGACCGGAAGTAGAAATAATAATAGGTTTGCTGTAAAAATCAGGTACAATCATATACGTAAGCCCTTAGCTCAGGGCATATAGTAAGCAACCACTCAGTGTTGTTTATTACTACAATTATTAAGTATTAATACAATCTGGTATTAATACCACTGTAATATTAATATTACAATCCAGTGATGTGGTGGGCATTGATCATATGCCCCAAATATTTAAAACACCCTCCCCAAATTTTGCTGACTCTTCACATTGTAAATTCCATCTTCCCAACGTGGAATTATGATTTTCTCAGCCTTCTGTGGTGCAGATATTACCTTAGATTTCCAGAACTGTCTGTTCCAGTGCAAGATTTTGATTCAGAAGTGAGCATCATAATGGAATGAGCTGGGGATAAGGAATTATTTTTGAGACATGAGTAGCAGAAGGGCAGGGAGGTGATGGTGGGCTGTGTTCTGCTCTTGGCAGAGGTGATGTGGCTCTGGGGTGGCTGGTAGCAGCAAACTTCCTCAGGTTCTGTGCTGTGATTCCAGGAGTTGCTTCTGGAAATGGGTAAAGGGCACGTGCCTCCAGCCTTTCCAAAACTTCTGTAAGCCTTCTACTATCCCTATTGCATCCTGCTTGCTTCACTTGGCTGGAGTAGATTCTGCTGTCTCTAAGAATCCAGATGCATTCTTGCCTTCTCTCTCCAGGAAGTGGATAGGGCTCCAATTGTACTGATGCCCTGAATAAGAAAGGTGTTGATAGTAAACAGAATAAGCTTCAAGGGATTGAGGAGAGAGAAATCAGAGCCCCTGACAAAGAAGGACCCCCTGCAAAGCTCTGCACACCCAGCCCTGGGACAGCTTATTCTGAGACTGAAGTGTCAGTGTCCAGGAGGTCATGGGAGGTGAGAGCTGGCCACAGTCACCTTGTGTAGAGGGCAGAGAGGAAGCTGGGAGCTGGGTGCAGGCTCTGAAGAAGGTCATGTCTAGGAGGGTACCAGTGTGTTGTGCTGGAAAGATTACGGAATGGGCACCTGGAGGCTTTGGGCCGGGCTCTGGTGTTGATACTGTGCAGGGCCTGCCCCCTTGCCCTCAGCCTCCTCGTGTGCAAAATGAATGCATGGTTTAAGTGTGAAGTTTCGGTCTTGCAGCAGGACATATTGTGGGTCTCACCATGGCTCAGAGGCCTACAGGATGCAGCAGGGATTCCCAGAGTCCTTTGTGCTTGGGCCTCCCCAGCAAGGGCTGGCTTCTCCAGGCCCACACAGGATTCCGGTTTTTTTCTGAGCCTGCAATCTGTTTCCTCCTCTCCTCCTCCAGTGTACGAAGTGGTCACAGCCACGGGGGATGTTCGTGGTGCAGGGACGGATGCCAATGTCTTCATCACGCTTTTTGGAGAGAATGGGCTCTCTCCCAAGCTCCAGCTCACCAGCAAGTGAGTACGCACTTGGCCTTGGTGGGATCCTGGGCCATTAGTCTTGTCGATTAAGTTCTGGAACCCAAGGGTGGCCTGCTTCTCTGGGGAGAAGGCACATCTGACCACAGGTATATTGAGTGGTATGAAGCCTCTGCTAATGACAGACCGTGTACCAGCCAGGGATCTCCCGGTGGCCTCCTCTGCACCTCCCCCAGCTCCTCTCTTGATTTTGGTGAACAGTAATGCCTCCTATGGATCTCAGAATTGCCAAGAATCCATATTAGCTATCCCTTAGTTCCATGTGACTTTGGCCCAGTCTCTCTGCACCCAGGGCCTTGGTTTCCTCATATATCATCACACAGATATCAGGAAGACCATGTATGTGAGGGAGCTGTGAGTACAGACTACTGTGCACCGAGGTCTCACCAGGGACCAGTGTTGTGTTAAACCTGCCTGCCAGCCAATGCACCCCCAGCTCGCCGTAGGGATTGCTTGTGTGTGTGCTTGTGCGTGTGTATGCTTTGCGTGTTCTGTTTTATTATAACTAGTGAGAGTTAGGACCGTTGTCTCCTTCGGATCCTTTCCCCCACTGCACGCACGCATACACCAACGAACACGCAAAACCTGAGAACATGTTAGCAGATGAACGGGATTTCAGAGACCTATAGGGCCTCAGGAGTGGTCTGTTCAGCTGGCTTTCAAAAATGTGCTGAATGGAACAGAATTGATCAGCTGGTTCTGGGGCCATGAAACATTTGAAAACTGCAGCTGTATTCTAATCTGCTCGTGGGGAAACCGAAGCCTAGAAAGGCGTGAGTAGCTCAGAGTCATGGAGTTTTTCAATGGTGAAGCTGGTCCTTAAACCCCAAGTTTTTTTTTTTTTTTTTTTTTTTTGAGCTGGAGTCTCGCTCTGTCGCCCAGGCTGGAGTGCAGTGATGCAGTCTCGACTGACTGCAACCTCTGCCTCCCAAGTTCAAGCGATTCTCCTGACTCAACCTCCAGTGTAGCTGGGACTACAGGCGTGTGCCACCATAACTGGCTAATTTTTTGTATTTTTAGTAGAGATGGGGTTTCACCATGTTGGCAAGGCTGGTCTTGAACTCCTGGCTTTAAGTTATCTGCCCGTTTCAGCCTCCCGAAATGTTGGGATTACAGGTGTGAGCCACTGTGCCTGGCCTTCAAACCTCACATTCTTGATGTAGACAATTCCCTTGACCACATGGGCCTATGGTCCCAGGGGGTGTGAGGAAGACGCTCCTTAAGACATCCTGGTGCTCCAGATTGTGACTCTGGAGTAAATGGCCTGGCACTTCCAGGGCTGGCAGAGGAAACTGTAGAGGCCAGGAGACCCCTGCACCCTGTACCATGCAGGCTGGCCAGGCCCCATGTGACATGGGCTATAGTGTCCATGCTGCTGCATCGAGGCAGGTGTAACGTCCCATTTTATCCATTTCCGCAGAACAGGGTACCTGCCTTCTTGTACCGCTTACACTGCAGCTTGACTCGCTTGTGGAAGTCTTTCCGTCCGATGATGTGGGCACGGTAAAGAGAATACATGAAACCTCCATCCTCTTTGCCATGTGCTCCCAGGGTACACTGCTGTAGGGAGAAGCCACAAACACTAGGGAGTTGCCCAGTTGGTTTCTGAAGTTCCCAACTTTTCCTTTTAAAACCAAATGAATCCTTTTCTCCTTTGATGGTGGTCTTCACTGTCTTCCCTCCTTTCACACGTTCAGTATCCTCAGATTCTTCCCCTTTTTCATTTGCCAAAACGTCTTCTCAGGAAGGGCCCCTGAGCCACCCTTTATAATGTGGCATGGATTTCCACTGAACCTCCAGTCCCAGGAGTCTGGGTTCCAGCCTTCCCTCTCATGGGGCCTGTAGGGGGTCTAGGACATGAATGAGCTGGCAAGGCTGGGACCTCCTGGCTTTGCTGAGATCCCATGGGGCAGCCCGGGGGATGGGAATCAACCCTCCCCAATTACCCCAGGGGTTGGCCCCAGAGACTGGTGGTGGTCTCTGTCTGTATCTGGGTCATGTTCCAGGTCGGGCAGCAAGAGCATAGGTCTGGCCAAGGCCCCAATCCAGCTGGTCAGGAGTGCTCTAGAGCAGAGTGCGTGGTCTCAGTGACGGGAACACAGTTCGGAGTCCCAGCTGTGGGGCTGGAGAGGCTGGAGAGGAACTTCAAGGAGGGATGGAGGGAGCTGGAGGATGGGCCGGGGGAAGGTCTGCTCTGCGCTGCCAGCATCTCTCCCAGTTCTGTGTATATAGTCAGAGCTCAGCAAAGGCCAGTGGTATAAGTGTGGCTAGAGCGAGACTTTAAAGGGACAGACACTTAATCTGGGTCTTAAGTGGTGAAAATAACTCAGATGAGAGAGAGAGGAAGAAAGAGCGTCCTTTAGACTAAGGGAAACAGATTGCCAAAGTCTGGAGGCAGCAATGAGCCCTGAAGGCTGATAGGGGCAGAGGAGGCCTGTGACTGGGAATGTGGGACCATGTTGATGGGCAGGGAGGAGGCCTGTGACTGGGAATGTGGGACTATGTTATGGGCAGGGAGGGGGAAAGTCAGAAAGGTCTGGAAGGTCAGGCTGAAGAAGGCTTTGCTGGAAAGCTGACCAGTGGAGGTTCAACTTACTGTATCAACAGAGATCATCTGAGCATAGTGAGCAGGAGGAGTGGGGAAGGAGGAGGCCAGAGTCTGTCTATGACAAGAACTGAGAAAAGGCCTTCAAAGAGCATTGAAGACATGGTCCTTGCTATCTAGGATCTTTCCATTCAAGATGGAAACTGCAGGCTGGGGAGGGGCATTGCTTTCTGAGGAATTCCAGGCTGCCCTTGCAACCCAGAACATATGGCAGCTGAGGTTCCCTTGTTCCATGAGGTTTAGATGCAGTTAGCTCAGGCCATCAGCTGCCCCACCCCATCCTGGGATCTGGCTGAGAATGTCCACTTCCCACAGTCTCCTCGCACCTCACTGTCTGCTGCACTTCTGTCCTCTCCACACTGAGCTATCCAAACCCAAACCTACAGGGGCAGCTAGAACCAACTGCCTTTTCCTTGCACACCCATAATACACACACACATGCATATTTGCATGTAACGAACTTCACTGATAGGTCCTGGCACCAGAGAGAGTTCACATTGCAGCAATGCAAACAACTTAAAAAGGAATAATAGAGCCTCAGTCTTACAACTTGGCCATCCTCTTTCGTGGAGTTTCTCCTGACCTGTCCTTTGTGGCCTCTCGCCATGTCTCATCCCACCTCTCCCTCCTGTTTCTCCCACATTCTCTCTCTTCTTTCTCACCCTTCAATTCTTGTCATTCTTGTGCCTTTCCTTCTGTGCCTCAGGACTTCACTTTCACTCCCAAATGCTGTATTAGGATTTTTTTCCCCAGTACAAAATAACTCCTTCTCCAAGAGGAACTTAGTACCAGTGCTGATTGTTTTCACCCTTGTGGCCTGGCGTCTGCATTCCTTGGTATCCACTGGACTTAGATTCCTCCATTAGTGAACCTCTACCCTGACCCCACCCCAGTTAAGCACTCGCAGCAGTGGCTGCCAGAGGAAGGCCCCATCTTCTGGGTTTCCTCGCACCCTTCCCCATTAACCAGGGCCACCTCCAGCCCTGAGTCATGTGTTCGGAATATGGCAAAAGGATGGGATCTCATGTATCATCTGGAACATGGTTATTTGGTTGAAAATTCACCATCTGAGCATGTCAGAGAATGCCTGGCATTTTAGCCTGATGGCTCTGCCTGGCTGATGGCTAAAATGCCCCATGCAGCCTGTAAAGGATCTCCATGTGAGGGTTCCTGCTGAATGGCAGGGGCTGTGCACTGCCTTAGCCTTTATCTGAGAATTGACCAGTGGCATTGGTGAGGCTCCAGCCTTCCGTAAGGAAACAAGAAGATTTCTAAGATTTCCTTTGACCCAAAACCCTCTCTCCTTTGCTATTTCTTTCCTACTCCCAGTTTTCTGAAACCCACAGGCGTTTGCAATCCAGAAGTGAGGATTTCAGAAGCTAATCCTGAGTTGGGGGCTTATTTGGAATGATCCCAGCCCCGACCCTGAGTGAAGGGAATCAGAAGAGCCCTGTCACTGCCACTCTTTCCTCCTCCTCTTGTGACATGGAAAGCCTCCCCTTGTCTTCCAAAAAGAGACTGGTGTCCATCTCATAAGCACTGCGGAACCCAGAAATATTCCAGTGTAGTCCTGAGACAGCATGGAGCACTCCCTTTGCTCTTGCTCTGTCTATCCTGGTAGATCTTCTCCCTGGTGTCCCTGCTTTCATATATGCTCCTCCCCACCCCCCAGCAAGTGATATAAAGCGCTGCGCCATGGTGGATTATTTCACAAATGCTCTGGAACGTGTGTATTCATGTTCAGCCTGGTCGCTGGAAGGTAATGGAGGTAACTCACATTCTTGTTTTTTTTCTTTTTCTTTTTTAGAGACAGGGTCTCACTCTGTCACCCAGGCTAGAGTGCAGTGGCAAGATCATGGCTCGCTCACTGCAACCTCAAAATCCTGGGCTCAAGTGATTCTCCTGCCTCAGCCTCCAGAGTAGTTGAGACTACAGGTGCATGCCAGCAGGCCCAGCCAATTTTTAAATTTTTTTGTAGACATATCTCTTGCTACACTGGCCAGGCTGGTCTTCAACTCTCGGCCTCAAATGAGCCTCCTGCCTCGGCCTCTCAAGACACTGTGATTATAGGCATAAGCCATTGCACCCACCACGTTCTTAAATGATACCGTCATGGGTGCAGGGCCTTTCTGGAGCTTTCCTTTACTGAATGCAACTGTTGGAGCTTCTTTTCTGGAACTTTCATCAGTAGCACCTCAGAAAGCCAGCTGCTTTCCTTCCAAGTCACACCTTGTCTTTGGCTAATAATGGGATTACTTCCCCTCCTTTCTCCCTATTTACTGGCAATGGCTGTTTCTAAAATTTCAGGCACCATCAGAAGATGAAGCCCAGTAATTCCCAAACTGCTTCCAAAGAATTCAATCCAGGAAGTCTGCAGGCTGGGCTGGGGATGGGGGAGTTGCTGAAACATGGGATTGTGCTTTTTTCATAATTACAGAAACAATATGTGTTCCTTTTGGAAAGTTAAAAATGTATATAGACAAGAACAAGGAGTCAACACTTCATAATGGCCTCACCATCTAGACATGATTTTTTAAAAATAAATCTTCGCACTCCATTGTTTTTAAATGAAGATGGTATCCCGTTTGTATTGATTATTCTGTTTGTACATTCTGGTCTTAACCTACTTTTTCTTTTAAGCCTATGTTATAAACCTGTCTGTGTTTCATTAAGTATTTTTTTTTTACAATAGGATTTTTAGTGGTTGCAAAGCATTTCATTGTATAGCTTCCCAGGGTGACTGTTTCTTAGGGTGTTCATTTGATGGAGAGGCTCTTGTCTATTTATTCTAAAGTTCACTTGCCTTATCTTATATATTGGGAAAGAAAATACCTCTTATTCCTTTTTTTTTGTTTCCCATTCATATAATCCTGATGTGCAGAAACAATGTCCACACGTTCTCCAAGTCATTGACAGCTGCTGTGACTCTGAACCAAAGCGTGGGATGTGTTGTTATTCTCCTTTGAAAGTGAAATTCCCACTTCAGCCAGACCCTCACAATTGCTAGTTTGGTTTAGTTCCCTTTAAATGCTTGGTCTGGTAAGTTATTTTCCTGGGCAGGAGGATTTACTGGTGCTTCAAGGAGAAAACTTCGTATTTTCCTTGCTCTTCATCAAGAGTTAACAGTTGACATTCTCTGTCTTTATTTTGCCAGTGGTGGAGGCACCTTGCCCTGCCTCTTCCCTCCCTTCCTAAGGTACCTGCAGCAAGCCTGGGCGTCATCCCTTTCACTCCAGCAAACTCAGAAGGTTCTGTGCCTCTCTCCTCATCATCCTTTGCACCCAGGCTGCATACTGCAGGGGTCTCGTTTCCCTGCCAAGGCTGCCTCCATGTACATTGTTGTCTGGAGTTAAGGAAACTTCTCCCCAGGGCAGAATGTTCGATACCATGAGTCCATTCACAGAATCACTGCTTCTGGGTTCTGTAGAAACTTAAAAGCCTTCTATTACCAAGAGAGTCTGAGCCTGATGCCTTGGGGAGAAGGCCCTTCCCCTCCCACTTTTTTTAAAAGACGTCAATGGTGGATAAATCTGTGATGGCACACATCTTCTGCGATTTTCCTTTCCCATGAGCTGCGTGCTGTTCCTGAGAGTCCTGGCTGAGAGCGCTGAGTGAGGCCTGCAGCTCTCAGCCCAGTGGGCTAAACTGGGGACAGCAGGAGCTGCTGGCAGGCCTGGGCTCAAATGACAGCGGCCCCGGCCCTGCACACAAGATGGAACAGCTGTTGGCATGAGCTCCGGGCTTCTGCTCCCAGAGGATTCTGTGGCGAGGCTGCTGCAGCCCTCCTGTGTCTACGCTCACTGTGCTTAGGATGCCCCTGAATCTGGACTTGCCTGGCTGCCTCATGGCTGATGTCTCAGGTGTACTTTCTTCTGTTCACACTGTTTGCAGGATGCCAGATATGCACTTCCCTCACTGCCCTACTTCCCTGGCTGCTGGTTTGGGGTTGAGTGTTTTCTTTCTTGTTGGAATGGCAGGACCATGGACTGCCACCCAAGGTCTGCATCTACTTGGGGCTGCTATTGCAACTTTTCCCAGCAAGAGCAAGGCCAGTGAGGGGGAGCGGCAAGAAGGCCCAAGAGCCCAAAGGCATTTATTCCTTCCTTCCTCCTCCATCCTCCTAACCCAGAGCAGCCAAAGGGCATGGGGTCATGACTGGGAGAGCCAGGTTCTGGTCCCAGTTCTGCTACCAACTAGCAGTTTGTAAAATGGGGCTGGTATGGCCTGTGTGCTTGTTTTAGTGACTCATAGCAAGGATCAAATGAGAACCTGGGTGTGAGGGCATGGAATGATGCTAGCAGTCCCTGCCCTCCCCCCGGAACGATGTCAGAAGGGAATCTTGGAATGGGATCTGGTTGCTTATAGCTCTCCCCAGGAGTGGGATGATGGAGGAAGAAGCGGAATGCCAGCCCTTGGCTCTCCTCCCAGGCCTGTGAGCCAACAGCTGATTTGCACTAACTGTGCACATGTTCATTGCAGGAGCGAGTCTGCCTTTGAGAAGGGCAACGTCGATGTGTTCCGGGTGAGAACCAACAATGTGGGCCTCATCTACAAAGTCAGGTGAGAAGCTGGCTCCTGACTAGGGTTGAGGGTGGAGATGAAAGTGAGGGATCAACTTCACTATTGACACTTTCTGGGTATTAATTACTTCCCAGCTGTTATTTGAGGGGCTACCGAAGGCCCAAATCTTTCCCTCCCATCCTGAACTTCCCCACTGGAGATTCATTTTTTTTTGGTTAAGACAATTCAAGACAAATTTTTACAGACTTGAAAATATGCTGTGAGAGACATTGTAGCGCAGTGATTAGGGGCAGAGACTCTGAGTCCAGAGTGCCTGGGTTCAAGTGTCTGTTCTGTTATTTACTAGCTGTGCCACTTTGGACAGGTTATCTCTCCAAACCTCAGTTTCTTCCTCTGTAGCAATGGTGCCTCATCTGTGATAACCCTAGGACTCAATGAGTTAGTGCTTGAAACAGTAACTGGCACACAGTAAACACTCAGCAAGTAGCAGAGATACCAAGTCCTGTTGCCTCATGTTTTTGGACAGAGAGAATCCCCAGTCTTGCTGTCTCTGGGGGGTTCTCGTGAAGGTATAAGGAGAGATAACTCTACTAGTCCAGTGGCAGAGGAAGAGCCTTCAATTGCCCCCCTTTCCCTTCATTGTCCCTGCCATCCACCCCCATTCAAGTTCATGCCCATTGTCAGGTGTTCATCTGTGGTCTGATTGCACTCAGACTAAGGCTGGACAGGGGTCAAATGCAGCCTCAGTTTAGTCCTGATTTTTTTTCCCTTCCATTAGAAAATACAGGATCATGAACTCTCTTTCCTGGGGAAATAAGGGGTACATGAATATCTTGGGTATCGGTTAAGTGCAGGGAAGGAGGTTACGAGCAGGGAAAGGGCTCTTGCAGGGGAGATTGGGAAGGGGGTATCATTGTGTGAGTAAAGGCAACCACTAGCTGAGGTCCTACTATGTGCTAGGCTTTATGCCAGACAGAGGCATACATCCTTCTAAGGGAGGGGCCTGGTATATCATGGGTTTTATTTGTCTGTTGGGGTTGTGTGCTGTATTGAGCTGTGGTTGTTCTGTTAACACCTGCAAGGATAAAGCCTCACAGGGATAAGATGTTTGATGCAAAGTGAGGTCCAGGGGTTAAGAAATTGGACCTTGGAGAGGAGATAGAGGGGGCTATGGGAAGTGTAAGAAGATTTTAGGGGACAGATTTTGAAGAGTCGGAATTTATGCTGCCCAGTGCAGCAGCCCCTGGCCACATGTGGCTATTACACTTGAAATGAGGCTAATCCAAATTGAGGTGTGCTGTCTGTAAAAAATACACATCAGATTTTTGAAGCCTTAGTACAAGAAAAAGAATGAAAAAATAGCTCATTAATACATTTTTACATAATTATATGTTGAGATGGTAAGTGGAATTAAATGAAACATATTATTAAAATTCTACCAGTTTCTTCGGATTTTTTTTACATGTGGCTATCAGGAAAATTTTAAAATTGTATCTGTGGCTCGCATGTGTGACTCATGTTATGTCTATGGCACCACCCTGGTCTAGATGGTCATAGGGGTCCTCTGGATTGTAGGACTAAGGGGAGTATCTGCTTGTTGTCCACGTCCGGGAGTCGTGATGAAAAGAGGGACACACTTAATCATCTCACAGCAATGGGAGGGGCAGTTGAGCCCCAGGGTATGAACTGTGTCCTGTAAATCAGGTGGTCTAGTTGGCTTCTGCCTTCTGGGTATTCCGTTATCATCTTTTCCCTTTACTGTCCTGTTTGACCTTGACTCAGCTGGATGTCAAGAAGTGTTGTGTGTATACATGCTTGGGCCAGAGTGGGAGAGGCTCACTGCTTCCAAAGGCCAGGGAAAGGAAATGGCACTGAATAGCCAGGACCTCAAAGGGGAAGATCAAGATGATCCCACGGCAAACCTTAGGGATCTTGGATTTTCTGTGAAAGGCGATAGTTAATATTTCCTTTCATGCAACGTAACAATGTAACATTCAGTAATGTGCACATCCACCTTGCAAGGTATCCCCATTGTATAGATGAGGAAACCGAGGTTCAAGAGATAAAGTAACAACAACAACAGAATAATTGGACCTCTCTTTGGAGTAAACATCTGGGTATTCCAGTATGGAAGGGGTGCTGTTTCAGTTCTGCCAGTGATGGTGTGGGCCTTGGCTTCTGCCTCAGGATTGAGCATGACAACACGGGCTTGAATGCCAGCTGGTACCTGGACAATGTGATCGTGACCGACATGAAGAGGCCTCATCTCCGTTACTACTTCAACTGCAACAACTGGCTGAGCAAGGTGGAAGGTGACCGCCAGTGGTGCCGTGACCTGCTGGCCAGCTTCAACCCTATGGACATGCCAAGAGGTCAGTGCCTAGGCTGGCCTGCCTGCCATCCCTCCCTGCCTGGGCTGGGCTCACCCAGGAAAGAATCATGCCTGTCTTGCTCTGGGCAGTCTCACCTACCTTATCTTGGCATCCTCCAGGGCCTTCCTGTTGGTTAGGGCCAAGGGGAAGCCCCATATCTTCCTTCGGCCTTCCTGTGGGCAAACTTTTATGCTCTAGGGGTTCAAGGAGGTGGGAAATACAAGAGGACTTGGAAGTGTGATGGAAGGATGGGCGCAGCCCTGAGCATATCCTGTGTTCTCAATGATTCTTGTTGATGGGGTGTCTATTAGAAGTCACCTTTGAGATCAAAGCAGCCTTCCCCATTTTCCTATCTTTTTTCTTTTCTTATGATGCCCAAGGCAGGTGAGTTACAGCCAAGGCATGGTGGGTAGGAATCAGAGCTTGCAGCTGCCAGAGCTCGTCATGCTGCCTTCTGACTCCTCCTGATTTTATGAGAAGTGAAACAATTTATTTCAAGTGACATCTCTGGACAAAGGCCTTAAATTCAATCATTTTAATTTTATAGGAATAATGGGAGGCAGATACCTTTGTCCCCCAAAGTTCTGGCCTCATCTCACCCCATCGCAGAACATATTTGCTTTTCCAAAAAGGGGGGCATTGCATTGCAGGCACCATCACCAGAATACCCTGCTTTCATAGAGTCATGGACCTTGAAAGGAGAAGGGACTTGGGAGCCAGGAGATGAGAAGTGGCTTCCCACAGTCACTCAGTTGAACAACAGAAGGCCAACACACTTGTTGGAGTCTGCCTTCCAGCATGTACTCCAGGCTCCACCCTCTGTCCGTTGTCTTGATGGGTTTTAGCTCTCAATTTTTGTATCTTCAATTTTCTACCTCCCAGCTCAACTTGACACTTGACTTGTTCCTCTGTGATTCCTATCATCATGACTTGCAACTTCATTGATTCTTTTTTATTTTTGTTTTATTTGTTTATTTATGTATTTTTGAGATGGAGTTTCACTCTTGTTGCCCAGGCTGAAGTGAAATGGCACGATCTTGGCTCACTGCAATCTCTGCCTCCCGGGTTCAAGCGATTCTTCTGCCTCAGTCTCCTGAGTAGCTGGGATTACAGGCGCCCACCACCATACCCGACTAATTTTTTGTATTTTCAGTAGAGACAGAGTTTCACCATGTTGGCCAGGCTGGTCTCGAACTCCTGACCTCAGGTGATCCACCCACCTCCCCCTCCCAAATTGTTGGGATTACAGGCGTGAGCCACTGCACCCGGCCATTAATTCTTTTTAAAACATGTTATTGATCTTTCTCGGATTATAGAAACAAAATTTGATTATTGCAGAAAATTTAGAAAATAGAGATATGCAAACATAAAGAATACTTGTAATTCCATTACTTGAAAAAACAACACTGGTGATGTTTTTGTGTCTTCATTTCTAGTCTTTTCTATGCATACATAGTTTAAATGAATGGGCTGGTGCAACACCCCCTGTTTCACAGCATGACTACTTCTGTGCCATTAAACATTGCTCAACACCCCTCCTTGGAATGAGTCTGTGGTGCCCTGGAGCATGGAGATACCATCATTTATTCACCAGATCCCTTATCATTGGACATTTGTATTGTGTTCCCCCTCTAAACAATTTTTGCTATTATAACAATACTATTGTAAATACTGCACCTAAATCTTTGCACAGGTTTGTGATTCTTCAAGATAAATTCCTAAGTGGAAAGTCTAAGTCAAGTGGAATGTACATGCTTAAAGTTTTTGAGGGACATTTCTGAATTGCTCTAGATAGGGTGTATCTGTGCACAGTATTACCAGCTGTGTAAGGCTGCCCATGTCCCTCACCCTTGCCAACATTTGGTTGTATTGTTTGATTTTCCAGTTGGATAATTAAAGGGGATTTTTGATGTTCTTTCTTTGATTACTGGTGAGGTTGAACATTTTTCATATATATATATGTATTTTTTTTATTATACTTTAAGTTCTAGGGTACATATGCATAACGTGCAGGTTTGTTACATATGTATACTTGTGCCATGTTGGTGTGCTGCACCCATCAACTTGTCAGCACCCATCAA
>NW_016818934.1:3057676-3068603 GCF_001698545.2 Rhinopithecus bieti | reverse complement strand
AAAAAAAAAAAAAAAAAGAAAGGAAAAAAGAAATGTTACCACAAATTGATTAATTTTAAAAGCAAAAAAGTGGACATTTTCAAACAATAATGTGGATTATACAAAACTGATAGAAAAATTAGCAAGCTGTTTTTGTTTTCTTTTGATTTGTTTTGTTTTTCCCAAGATGGCAAATCAGAGTGTTTTTAGCATGCCTCAGCCACTTGGAAATAGCAAGACAGTGTATAAAGGTCAACTCTCTGAGCTTTAATTCAAGAAGGAAGATGGAAACCTATCAGAATCGTGAAGGACATCCTAGATCCTCCCTTGTATGGTGACTCATAAAAGTAAAGTCCCAGTATGTGAGAGGCAGAGAGCCTCCCTCTGTGACACCTTCCCACTGGGGATCCAACAATCCAGGCCGAGAGAGAGCACTGTGTTTCTCCCAAACTCCAGACCTAACTTGGGGAAAGGCTTGGAGGCTCTGAGAGAGAAAGAAGTTGCAGGCAATTTCCCAGACCTGGGACTGGGAGCAGCATCGCATTTTAAATCCGGTGTATGCAAAGTTATGGCAACTCAGCAGCATAGCTGTGCAGGCATTTTTGCCTTGGACCAGAGATTGGAGCACTTGCTCTGAAGAAGCAGAGGGGCTTCCACAGTCAGAATTACGTAAAGTGTCTCAGCAGTAGGCACTGGAACTGTGCTCTCCTCAATTACAGGCCTGGTATGGGAGAAGAGTTGCTATGCTTGAAATTTCTTTTGGGAGATGAGACTTGCAGCCAGGGCCAGTTTGATGCCTAGAACTGGTCGGTATGTGTCATTGCTAATTGCTGCAGCCTGCTCCCTGAGCATGTAGTGCAGCGGGGCTCTCTCCACTCCTCCCACAGACAGATATCCAGGCATTCAGAGCACAGAGCAACCTATGCTGCTTCACCATTCCTGGGCATAGATGATGGTAGAGTGGGGCCCTCTCCACTCCACAGTCAAAGCACCTGCTCACCCAGATTGGTAGCCTGAGCCACCCCATCCTTCTTGTGCAGAAATCCTGGTGCAGGGAGGCCCTCTCTGCTTTATGTGTAGGAGATCTCCAGGCTATCAGAACTCCTGCTTGCCTGATTCACTAACCTGAATCACCCTACCCATCTTCCTGTGCAGAGATCCTGGTGTAGGGGGGCCTTTTTCATTCTATGTCCAGGAAGATCGCCAAGCATTCAAAGCACCCACTCACCTGAATCAACCACCTGAGTTGACCCGCCTTTCCTATGCAGAGACCACAGTGACATGGGACGCTCTCTGCCCCAAGCCCAGACCTTGTCTTTAAGCAGTTGGATCACCCATTCATCTGGATTATCAGCCTGAGCTGCCCTACTCTTCCTATACAGAGATTGTGGTGCAGCAGGGCCCTCTATATTTCATGCCCAGGTGGATCTTCAGGCATCTGAGGCACCCCTCATCAGAATTGGGAGTTTTGGCTATCCCCACTGCCCATGCAGAGAACTAGGAGCCAAGAAGGCTTCCTAGCCACACACCTAGGCACACCTCTGGGTGCTGGGTGACCACTCACTGGATTCTCACCTGGCAATAGTGCTTGTGCCTGCCATCGGGGAACTATAGGTGGGCCTGCCTGGTCTGTCTCTATCCATTCTGCCCCCGGCTGCTCTGAGATTTAGCAGGGAGCTCAGACAACTGTGAACTCCATGGGTCAGCCAATTGCCTGGGACAACAGAGAGCATCTTCCAGTAAACAAGGATGAATTATATACCCAGCCGGGTTATCCACAGCTGGCTGTCACCCATATGCACCATCTATTGGTTTGTAAGTCAAAGAACACAGCCCAATATAAAACGTGCTGACAGAAATGCATAGGGTTATAGAAGTAAAGCCAAAATACTCAACATAACATTTGCTACTTTCACACTCACTAGGAAGAAGGGGAAAGGGAAAGGGAAAGAAAAAAACAAAAAAACATTATAAAGTGGCTCACACCTGTAATCTCAGCACTTTGTGAGGCTGAGGTTGGAGAATCTCTTGAGCCCAGGAGTTCAAGACCAGGCTGGGAAACAGTAAAATTTTGCCTCTCCCCTGCTCCCCCAGCAAGAAACAGCCAGGCATGGTGGTGTGTACCTGTAGTCTCAGCTACTGGGGAAGCTGGGGTGGGAGGATCACTTGAGCCCAAGATGTGGAGGCTATAGTAAGGCATGATCACACCACTGCACTCCAGCCTGGGTGACAGACCAGAAACTTGTCTAAAGGAGAGAGAGAGAGAGAGAAAGAAAGAATTTTGCCTGGGCCCTTCACCTGTTTTTTCAATTGGGGTGAATTTCATAGATTCTCCCATAAACATTAAGCATCTTTAATTCTTTATCCAACCTCTACTAGGATCAATCTTTAGCACACGGTCAAACTTGCCACTTTTCAGCTCATCTGACCTGCTTTGGTCACTCAAAAATCCCGGGTTCCACTGTCAGGAGAAGAGCTTCTGAAAAGTCATCATGAGAAACAATTCAGGTAGCTCAGTGGTTCTTCAGGGTTCCATAAGAATTCTCAGGGTAGACACCCCCTGACCCAGTCTTTGTATGAGGCTTCCTGGGCCCCAGCCCCTTCATGGGCTGGAGGGCATTAGGTTTTTAGTATTTCCAGGCTGGATTCCACAGAATGGAATGAAAAAGGGGATCTTCAAATATTCCAGTGGTTTTTTTCTGTTTGTTTTCTGTTTCTGTTTTGAGGCAGAGTTTCCCTCTTGTTGCCCAGGCTGGAGTGCAATGGCAAGATCTCAGCCCACTTCACCCTCCACCTCTCGGGTTCAAGCAATTCTCCTGCCTCAGCCTCCTGAATAGCTGGGATTACAGGTGTGCACCACCACGCCCAGCTAATTTTTGTATTTTTAGTAGAGATGGATTTCTTCATGTTGGCCAGGCTAGTCTGGAACTCCCAACCTCAGGTGATTCGCCCGCCTCAGCCTCCCAAAGTGCTGGGATTACAGGTGTGAACCACTGCACTTGACCTTCAAATATTCCAATGACTGCATTGGTAAAGAAAAAGTTAAATTTCTTTGCTTTTCACCTGAAATTGTGTCAACTTGGTATTTGGCTGCTACTTCGATGATAAAAATGGGGTCTATTATTTCATCCATGAAGTTTGGTAGGTAAAATATTTCAAAACATGCAATATGGACAGTAATAGGAGGAGAGAGGAAAGGGGGGCATGTTCAGTGTATTTATACCACCAGCCCCCAAAGTGGGACAGACTGTTAGAGAACCTGGTCCTCTTTCCACCCTCAAGGGTCAGTTCCCAAAGTTCTGGCTGGTAATCACTGGAACCTTCTCTCATTCCTGCTTTTCAGGGAAGGGAGGTGTTCTAGGTTGACCAACTGACCCTTTGACAGAGGTGATCAGCGGATCATCGTCGAGTGGAGGGAACTGGACCTTGATCAGGTTTCCAGGTGTTCCTCTAATGGGAATCTTGCATTTCATGTGTCAAGACACAGGCATGAGGGAGCCTGCCCTATTTGTATGCACAGAGGGTGAGCTCTGGGGCACCAGGACTGTTGCACAGTACGGTGCCTGACATTCGCTGGAGATGACTGTTTCTTCTCTGGGCTCTTCTTTAAATGCACTTCCTGGGGAAGTACCCAACCTCTAACCCCTTAAAAGGAATGGTATCTTTAGAACTGCCCTCTTCTTAATGGAGTCCATTGGGTAGAAGGTAGAGATGAGGGAAAACAGACAGGAGGTTTCAAAGGAAGGAGGCAGAAGCTGACCAGCCTCACAGTTTTGTGGATAGAAGATCCTAGAACCAAGTTCAGTTTCTTAGTTCTTCTCAATTTGTTGGTAAAAATCACTACATCTGGTACCTTAAAGAAACAAAGCAGGACCAACCAAATGACTGTGGCTTTTGGTTTTCTGTGTCTGATCTCCAAGACTCGGGGATCTGTTGCTGAGGTCTGAAGAGGCAGGTTGTTTGTGCTCCCTCAATCCATCTGGGGGGTTCTGAAACTCCAGTAACTCACATTCCATCTTCAAGAGTTTTGCCTGATTCAAGTACTGCTTGCATTATTAATTACTACTACTTCTTTAAGTCACTTTTTATAACTTACATTAACTTACAAATTTACTAATAAAGTTGATATTACTATCATAAAAAGCTGTTATCATTTGCTATAAATGTCAGGCATACAGTAGTACATATTAACATAAATTTATAACATTAGATAAATCATATACCATTGCTAGCATCTTATGTCCCACCAGTGGTATGCAGATTGTACCTTGGTAAAGAATACCAGCCTTGATCTGAGAGGAATGGGAGGCAGGGTGTTGATTACAGAGATGAGTGCACAGAGGCCCAGGGACGTGGGGATCCATCCAAGGTCAAATGGCCAATTGCTGATGGAGCTAGGACTAGACTGTGGGTCTCCCTATTCTCAGTTCAATTGCTTTCCACCTGCCCCTTGAGTAGGGCATGACCAAGGGCAATTAGCCTGGCACCTAAGAGGTCAGAGCCTGTGATTGTGGGGATTGTGAGCATTAGTTAGGCCAACCTCCTGCTGTCACAAGAACCCCTTCTACATCACCCCCACCAATTGCTTCTCCAGCTTTGGTTTGAGTCCAGCCTTCCTGGAATTAAACCCCTTAGTCTCCCTGAGGCTTCTGCTTGTCTGTTCCAGTGTTTCCGACACAACACAGTGTCTATCTAGGTGTCAGCCCTTCAGCTGCCAGAAGACAGGGTTCTGTCCTCTCAGGAATGCAACCCCAGGATCCTTGACCTCTCTTTCTGTAGTCTCTTCCCAAGGAGGTACCTACTAGTCTAGAACCCTGTGTTCCAGACAGGGGACCATTAGCACAGAGGAAGGGGCCTCCCTGACTCTGTTATCCTGCTGCTTTTTTAAAAAAAAAGTTGTGGTAAAATATGCATAACATAAAATTTGCCACCTTCACCATTTTTAAATGGACAGTTCAGTGGCATTAAGCACGTTCACATTGTTGTGCAACTGTCACCATCCATCTCTAAAACTTTCTCATCTTGTCACCCTGAAACTCTGTGCCCATTGAACACTAACTCTCCATTGTTCCCCACCCCTGAGATCCTGGTAAACTCTATTCTAGTTTCTGTCTCTGTAAATTTGGCTAATCCAGGAATCTTATACATGGTGAGTCTAGTCCAGAATGCTTGGGACCAGAAGTGTTTTGGATTTGGGATTTTTTTTTCTCCAGATTTTGGAATACTTGCATATGCCTACTGAGATATTTTGGGGATGGAAGCCAAGTCTATCCATGAAATTCATTTGTTTCATATATACCTTATACATGTAGCCTGAAGGTAATTTTATACAACATTTCTGAAAATTTTGTGCTGGAAGCAAAGTTTTACAGCATTTCATCTGTGACCTGTCACATGAGATCAGGTGGTGTAATTTTCCATTCATGGCATTGTGTCAGTATTCAAAAAGTGTTGGATTTTGGAGCATTTCAGATTTTGGATTTCTGTGTTAGGGATACCCTAACTGTATAAGTGGAATCATACAATATTTGTCCTTTTGCATCTAGCTCATTTCACTTAGCATAATGTCTTCAGATTTCATCCATGCTATAGCATGTGTCAGAACTTCCTTCCTTTTTAAGGCTGAGTAGTATCCCATTGTATGGGTACACCACAACTTATTTGATCCATTCTGTTGATAGACATTGGACTGTTTCCACCTTTAAGCTATTGTGATTAATGCTGCTATGAACATGGGTGTACAAATATTTGTTCGAGTCCCTGTTTTTGATTCTTTTGGGCATATACACACAGATTTGCTGGGTCATATATGTAATTTTGAGTAACCACCATACTGTTTTCTACAGTGGTTGTACCATTTTACATTCCTACCAGCAATGCACAGAGTTCTAATTTCTCCAGATCCTGACCAATACTCGCTATTTTCTGTTTTTTGTTTTTTTTAAAAAAAAAACAATAGACCTCCTAATGAGTGTGAAATTATATCCCTAATGATTAGTGATGTTGAGCATCTCTTCATGTGCTTATTGGTTATTTGCATATCTTTTTTTTTTTTTTTGAGATGGAGTCTCGCTCTGTCACCCAAACTGGAGTGCAGTGGCTGCATCTCAGCTCACTGCAAGCTCCGCCTTTCGGGTTCACGCCATTCTCCTGCCTCAGCCTCCCGAGTAGCTGGGACTATAGGCGCCCGCCACCTCGCCCGGCTAGTTTTTTGTATTTTTTAGTAGAGACGGGGTTTCACCGGGTTAGCCAGGATGGTCTCGATCTCCTGACCTTGTGATCCGCCCGTCTCGGCCTCCCAAAGTGCTGGGATTACAGGCTTGAGCCACTGCGCCCGGCCTGTCTTCTTTAGAGAATAACCATTCAAATCCTTCATCCATTTTAAATTAAGTTGTTTATCTTTTATTGTTGAATTGTAGGCCTCTGTTACACATTCTGGGTATTGACCCCTTTCAGATATATAATTAACAAATATTTTCTCCCGTTAGATGAGTTGTCTTTCTACTCTGTTGATAGTGTCCACTGATGCCCAATAGTTTTAATTTTTATGAAGCCAATTAATCTATTTTTTTCTTTTGTTGCCTATGCTTTTGATGTCATATCTTAAAAATTGCCAAGGTCAGTGTCATGAAGATTTTCCCCTGTGTTTTCTTCTAAGAGTGTTATAGTTCTACTTGTTACATTTAGGTCTTTGGTCTATTTTGAGTTAAATTTTGCAGATGATACAAATCAAGGTCCAGCTTCATTCTTTTGCATGTGGATATTCAGTTTTCCCAGCACTATTTGTTGAAAAGACTGTCCCTTCCTTATTGAATAGTCTTGGCACCCCTGTTGAAAATTATTTGACCATATATATGATAGTTTATTTCTGGGTTCTCTGTTTTGTTCTCTGGTCTATATGTCTGTCTTTATGGCACTACCACACTGGTTTGATTACTGTAGCTTTGTGGTAAGTTTTAAAATCAGGAAGTGTGAGACCTCAAACTTTTGTTCTTTTTCAAGATTATTTTGGCTATTCAGGATCCCTTGATATGTCACTTCTTTTAATGCATTCAAAATGTTCATTAAGTGATTTTAACAGTGACCATAGACCATATTGACTTTCAGTCAAAAAGTTTCTGTTCATCTGGAAGAAAAGAGGAAAATGCCTTCACCCCAGCTCCTCAGTTCTTGCCCAAGACTTCAAGGCTCCTGGAGAAACCTCCTGGATTCTCCTGACTCATCCCCATATGAATCAGTAGGAGTGGGCATCCTAGTCTTGGCTGACTGCCCTCAACCTGTCAATGGAATGGTTCAGTCAGACATCACACGTGAATAAGCATGTCAGACATACACAGAGCTGGCACAGGGAATTAGCAGCCATCTCTAGGCTTGTCTGACTCTAAGAGTGGGCGTCAGGGGTCCTGGCACCTTCTGGGGCCTATGGAAGGCTGGCAACCACTTTTCCAGCATATCTACATTTATTATCCCTGGGAACAGAGTCTTGGCTATCAAATTGCTCCAGAAGTGTAGTGAATTTTCCCTCCTGCCATCTGCTTGTTGGCATCCCTTCTATTGCCATGGATGTGTGTGACTCTCTTCCTGGTGGATTTCTTCCACCCTGCCAGGAATGGCTCACTCTCTTGATAACTCAGAACCCAGGAGGCGGAGCCGTTGCATTAACATCTCCACACTGATGGCAGTCCCTGGCTGGAAGCTAAGCACCATCTCCCCTGCCTACAGGTGCAGCATCATCCTTAGCAGCTGCTGTCGGCAATGCCCTCTTGAGCTGCTCTAAGATGCTGAGCCTATGCATAAGGACATAGTTCCCGCCCTCAAGGTGCTCACAGTCCAGTGGAGGACACAGATTTCCATCATACGAAGTGCTCACAAGGAGACTGTAGAGCATCATGGCTCAGAGAGCCAGACCTCAAATCATGGAGTCCTGAGTTCAAATCTCACCTCTACCACCTCCTAGCTATATGACTTTGAGACAAAATACTTCTGTAGCCTTGCGTCTTTGTGTGCATACATTTTACAAGTAGTATCTTTTTAAAACTCTGAGAAGTAGGGACTATTATTATTCCCATATTGCACATGGGACAAAGGTCAAGGCAAGCAGCACAGAGTGCCTCCCCACCACCTCTTCTTCTCTTCTTCCTCTTCTGTTTCTTGGTCTAGAGCTAGCAGCTCCCATTTCTCAACCTGTTTGCTCAGATTGTGTTGGCTCCTGTGTCTGGTAGACAGTGGCTCTGAAAGCTGTTCTCTCCAGCATTCATCAACCCTGAGGAGGTTTCAAGGGCCCCACTGGAAGTGGAACTGAGGCCTGAGGGCAGTATTAGACACCCTGTGCCAATCTGTTCGGAGATTGTGAAGCGGAAACCAGACCACCAACAGCCGTTTTTTGGGATTCAGGCCCTATCTCATTGAACCCTCCATGGACCCAGTGGGGCAACTCTTTCTGGAGCCCTGGGGCCTGCCCTATTTGCTTATTGAGTGGCTCCTTGTTCCCAGAGTTCTGTTTCAAGTTGGTGATATAGGAAACTGTGGATCTTCTGTTGAAACATGTGCCAGGGCCAGAGGAACTGTCAAGGCTCCTTGCCCCTCACCTCCTCTCTTTTACCCTCCTCTTTTTTGCATGTCACCCCGACTCCACTGGATGGGAAGTCTCAGCCTCTCTGGATGGCATTACCTACTTCCTCTGCCTCAGGTGTCCCCTTCCTCTCTAAACTCTGCGAAGAAAGTCTGTGCCACACACTCCTGTGCAGTGATTCTGCAATCAGGGATATGTAAGGAATCTCACGGGCAGGGAGGAGGACCTTCTCAACCTACTCCCTGTGGTTCACATGTGCTCTCACAGAATCACAACCAAGATGAGCCACCAAGACTGATGGTGATAGGAGGGGTGTAGCTGTCAGGTATTATGAGATGTATACATTGCCAAGAAATACCATATTTCAGGGCTCTAACTACCTAATATGTATCTCTCGGGTTTCTCCAGTGAAGCTCAGATTTCTCTGAGGGTAACACTGTGGTCTCCTCCTACCTACCTGGGGATGGCTTTTACTCACAGTTGCTACCTTGGCCACTGGGACTTAGGGACTTGTATGAACGTTGGTAAGGAACAGATTGTGTGCATATGTGATAACGGGAGGTCATGTATAGACTCACCTGATTATCAAGACAAGCCACAGAGATAGGTGGAAAGAGCTTTCCAAAGGGGCAGAGACCTGAGTCCTAGCCTCACACTTTGGTAATTATGTGACTCTGGGCAAATTGCTCATCCACTCTGGGTCTCTGTTTTCTCATCTTCTTACTAGGTGGCATGAGATGTTCTCTGAGGTCCCTGTAGCACTTGCTTTCTCTGGCAGTGTGCTAGCTAAGAACCTTCTTTCTTGCTTGCCTCCAGGTGTCTCCCACCCACTGATTTCATACCCCCCCATACCCACTTTGATGTTGTCTCTTTTGGTGAGATATTCACAGGGCACAGTGCCCAGGTGCAAGTCATAAGCTCACTGCAGAGTTACCCAGTCTGAGAATGCAGGGCTACTCAGTCCTCTCTGACTTCAGGGAAGCTCAGGGCACATCCCTGCCTTCTCTATGGGGCAGTATTGAAGGATGAGGTTGGGCGAGACATCTGAGTTAGGCAAGGCCTGGTAAGATGGCGTGAGCTCTCCAGGTAGATTTGGGATGATCTCATGTTGGGTCTTGAAGGAGCTTGGGCTGGGAGACTGTCACCCGGTAGGGAAGCATGAGCAAAACCTGTTTAAGGCAGATCCTGCTTGGCCTTCTCACCGCCAATATGACGTCATTTCCTGCCTTCTGGCCAAGTAATTACCCACAGCTCAGTGCCAACCCACAAACCCTCTCACTTTGAAAAGTACTGAGATGATCATGTGGCTTAGATTAATACTGAGCCCACGCCACACTGCTTGGGGAAGGCTCCACCAGCTTGGCCATGAGACAGGCCTCTGAAGCCAAGAGCTGTGTTGCAGCTGGCTTGGGGGCTGCTCACACCCCAGGACTGTCAGAACCCGGCACAACAGTTCAGAAATGTTTCAGACTCAGGCCTTGGCAGAAGCAGAGAGGCCCCTTGCATTTAGAGGACCCAGTGTGGAGGCAGGTCCTGATCCCACACCTGCTCTTGGCTGGGATTTGTTCTCTAGGTTTTGGGAAGGACAAGCCACCATCTAGGGGGCATGTAATCTTCTTGGGTAGATTAATAACAAATATGGTTGCAGCCAGTTTTGTTGTATACTTCAAAGAGAAGAGAGGCTGATGATTACATGAAAGAGAACCCATAAGAAGAAACAACAACTTGGGCAGGTGGGCTGGGCTCATGCAGGTGGTGGGAGGGGTGAATGACATTTACATCTGGACTCCCAGTCTGGAGCAAATGAATTGCCTTCTTTTCTTTTCCTTTCTTTCTTTCTTTCTTTTTTTTTTTCTTATGCCCAGTGAGAAAACTAGAGCTGGGGGCTGAAAGCTGCACAGCACTTGGGGATGGGTAGAAATGGAATTGTGTTTGTTTTCAGCATAATCACTGTCTCCATTCCTGGCTGTATCATCAGGTTATAGTTTTATAGGGTTATAGTTTTATTCCAGCCCATGCAGTGCCACACAATGATTATCACACAGCTCCAGATGTGTACCCAGTCTTGACATGACCACATTGGGCACAGTGCCCAGGGTGCATTTGAGGGGAGAATGGGATAAGAAAGGGATTTTGATTAATGTATTACGGGTATGTGCAAATTGTACTGCCCTGCAGAGGATCATGGACCTGCCAGAGGACTGCATAGTGCAAAAGCAAATGCAAAGTGAAAGCACCCTGCATGATTGGAGCATAAAACACCCATCACAAAGGCTCTGTCAAGAAGCCAGAAGCCCTGACTTATTCCCAGATTCTATAGGATATTACCGTAGAGTAATTAAATCATCAATCTTTTTTTTTTTTTTTTTTTTTTTT
>NW_016818934.1:3027581-3057314 GCF_001698545.2 Rhinopithecus bieti | reverse complement strand
TTTTTGTGAGATGGAGTCTCGCCCTGTTGCCCAGGCTGGAGTGCAGTGGCGCAATCTCCGCTCACTGTGAGCTCCACCACCTCCTGGGTTCATGCCATTCTTCTGCCTCAGCCTCCCAAGAAGCTGGGACTACGGGTGCCCACCACCATGCCTGGCTAATTGTTTTGTATTTTTAGTAGAGATGGGATTTCACCGTGTTAGCTAGGATGGTCTGGATCTCCTGACCTCATGATCCGCCCACCTTGGCCTCCCAAAGCGCTGGGATTACAGGCGTGAGCCACCGCACCCGGCCTAAATCATCAATGTTAAAATAACTCTCTGGGTCAGAAAGCACGTGGGACTATACATCCTGAGTTTTGGTTCTGGCTTTGCCACCCAATAGCAATGAGACCTGGGGCAGATCTCAGTTCCCCTCCCATCCTCAGTTTCTTTCTCTGTAGAGTGCCTGGGCTAGGGGGTCTCTTGGAGTCTTTTCAGGGCACTAGAGTGTCCACCTTCATAACCAAAGAGAGATGGAGAGGTCCAAGGCCAGCCCTCCTTCACGGGGGCAAAAGGAGATTGGCCTTTGGTGGCTTCCTTTCTGCTGTGAACCTTTCTCCCCTATTTCATCCCCCTATACTTCCCATCTTCAAGATAGTCCCCCACCATGGACTTGGTCTCTGGGTTCCCCTTCTCCATGGTCAAAAGCTAGCTCTGCCACTTTGCCACTTATGCTAGCATGAGCAGATGCCTTAAGCTCTGTGCCTCTATTTTGTTATCTGTAAAGTGGAGATAACATTAATTTCTACCTGATAAGGTTAACTGGGGAAGTGAGGATACAGGACTTAGTGCAGAGGCACAGAGTCAATGCTCAGTAAATGACACAATAGCGTGGTGCTTGTCCTTGTGGTTAAGCTCCTGATGTTTCCTTTTCTTCTTCCCCCACATCCAGGCTTTTTCTGATTCTGAGATGCACAGGCTTAAGATTCAAACCTCTCAGAGAGGACTCTGGAGCTACTCAGTGCCCGGTTCCCCTCTGGAATCCAGGCAGGTTCAAGCAGACAACTGGGAAGAGACTCATGACCTTGACTGCAGTTAAAGCCAGGAGGGAGAGCCTCTTTTTCTGATGCTTTGTCATTTTCCTTCACAGAGCACTACACATTCTCCAGGGCCCTCTGAGCCTATTTGCTGTGGGTACTGCTTGGGGATCATCGTTCCTTTGAACTCCATGGAGGAATTTCCAGACAGGGGCAAGGGCTCAAGGGTAGGGAGGGCTGAGCCAGCCCTGCAGCACTTTCCTCCACTGAAGCTCACAGCAGCTCCCCGCCCACCCCATCTGCTCCCACCTAGCACTGCAGAAAATCATCTCCGGAAAGAGTGGGAAGAAGAGAACCACTCTGAGTGAGGCCCCAGTGTGGCACATCAGAGAATTTAAGGACCAAAAGGAACTTTATCTACTCTTCCTCCATTTCAGAGAAGAAAATGGAAGCCCAAGGAAATTAAGCTGTTTGCTCTTGGTCACACAGCATAACTGTAGGGCAGAGCTGCAGTCTTGGGCTTTTGGTGCCAGCTCATACTCCTCTGTCATTCCTCCTGTTAAGCGTATTCATTCAGTGATTCAATGGGCATTTTGCAGGGGAGCCTTCCATGCACCAGAGCCCACGCTCAGGGTGAATACATACAGGCCCTTCTCTCTAGGAGCTCAGAGTCTAGAGGGGAGAGAATCAAGCCAATAAACAATCACAGTGTACAGGGATAGAATATTCTAAGTGGGGTATGGCCCAGGACAATGGGAGCATAGGGGAAGAAGGAATCAGGAGGGCTTTATAGAGGAGTTGATGCTCAAACTGAGACTTCATGGGTGAGGAGTTTTCTAGGATTTTAAATGAAATGAGGGCACTTGGGCAAATGAGCTCTGATGGCCCAGTGTTACTCACACAGCTGGGAAGGGATCCTCCACCTCATATTTTCACTGTGGCCTCCACCCTCCCAGAACCACCACCAGCCACATTCTCCTTCAATCCAGCAGCCAGAACATTTGGAGAATGCATGGAATTGTGTATTTGCTTCAAACTTGGTTATTTTGATCTTTAAATAGGTGTTTAAAATAGCCTTTTTTTTCTGTTTGTAGAAATAGCACTTTCTCCATGTTGCATTTTGTACACAAGAAAATCTGAACTGATGACACACACACTGTCTTGGCCCGGATCCAGCTGTCAGTGTCCATTCCAGCACCAATGGCTTCCTGCTGAAACCCTCCCTTGAGCCGCAGGTATTGGCCAGTGTGAGCCCAGCAAGAGTCAGAGAAAGGGTTCCCACCTGCCTGGGGTTGGGTCTCTGCTGGTGGCCTTCTTGTCTATTCTCTCTCATTGGCCATTCAGTTCTCAATCTTCCCTCCAGCCTCACTGCCACTCAGACTGGCTCAAGGCATTTGTGTGACAAAGCCAGCTTGAGGGTATAATAAATTGGCAGGAACTTTCAACGATTTCTTCTGAAATACAGAGGATGTGACCTACTGAGGTCGTGCCATTAGGTGGCTTCAGTTTTCAATCACAGAAAAAATGTGGCCATTGTAAAAATTCAAAAGTACAAATAAGCAACGGAAGAATAATAAAATCATCCATAATCCAGTCACTCAAAGATGATAATAGCTGATTTTTATCCGGCACTTACTCAACAAACTATTAATCTAGTCTATCCATCCACCTATCTATCTAAACATCCATTTAATTTTCACAATGCTGCGAGGGAGGTTTATTGTTACCCCTATCTTACAGATGAAGAAAACTGAGGAAGGGAGAGGTGAAATCATTTGTCTATAAAGATGGAGCTAGGAGCAAACCCAGAGGCTTGAACTTAAGTAACTTAAGTACTGAGTACAATTGCCTTGGAGACACCGCTGTTAACATTTTGGTGAATTTCCTTCCCATTCTTTAAATTTTTGTTTATGAACATATTAAACCCTACATATTAAAATGGTATTGCATTATACTCAATTTTATAACCATGTTGTTTCACTTAATACTACATTATAGACTCAAATCATCTTCTGATGTTTTATTTTATATTTATTTATTTTTTGAGACGGAGTTTCACTCTGTTGCCCAGGTTGGAGTGCAGTGCACGATATTGACTCACTGCAACCTCTGCCTTCCGGGTTCAGGTGATTCTCCTGCCTCAGCCTCCCGAGTAGCTGGGATTACAGGCATGCACCACCACACCTGGCTAATTTTTGTATTTTTATTAGAGACAGGGTTTTACCATATTGGCTGGGCTGATTTCAAACTTCTGACCTCAAGTGATCTGCCTGCCTCGGCCTCCCAAAGTGTTGGGATTACAGGTGTGAGCCACTGTGCCCGGCCCATCTTCTGTTATTTTAAGTGGCTGAATAGAAGTCCATGAATGGGAGAATATAATATTTCACCCCCCAATCTCCTATTTTGGATATTTTTAGGTTGATCTCAATTTTTTGTCAGTATTAACAATGCTGTGATAGACATCTTTATAGGTGATCAATTAATGTAACTACTCCTCAGTATAAACTAATGCATAGTGCTTGAATGGTTGGTTCAAGCGATTTGCAGAATGTTAAGACTTTTGACATATATCACTCACCTGCCCTCCAGGAAGGTTCGGTGACATTCCAGTAGTATATGAAAAGTGCTGGTGTTCTGGCACTCTGGGAAGATAAATACTAGCAGTCTACTAGAGTCTGGGTTGGAAAGGGAAGTAATGGAGCCAAGGTTACAGAAATGTGCAGGTGGATGGGAGGAGTCTTCTGTAGAGAGGCAGGAAAGGAAGCAAAGGAGGACGAGTGACTGCAGGGCAGGTGGAAATAGCTCTTCAGGGCTGGGCAGTGGCTGGAAAAGGAATCAGCAGGATAAGCTAAAAGAGTGGAGGCTGATCTACTCCCTCCTATGTTTCACACCTGATAGTATCAGACTTACATTGAACAGTTCCCTAGAAAAATGTACCAGCTGTATATTTACTTGAGGGTGATGAATGGAATAGGGCAAGCTTGTCCAACCCACCACCCACAGGCTGCATGTGGCCCAGGACAGCTTTGAATATGGCCCAACAAAAATTCATAAACTTTCTTAAAACATGAGATTTTTTGCAATTTTTTTTTTTTTTAAGCTCATCAGCTATCGTTAGTGTTAATGTATTTTATGTGTGGCCCAAGGGAATTCTCCTTCCAATGTGGCCCCAGGGAAGCCAAAAGACTGGATGCCACTGCTGTAGAATATTATTTCTTGATTTCTGACCATGAGCAACTTTTAAGGACCAAGTGATGTTTTCATGTCAGTGCATAACTAGTCTTGGCTGAGGTCAAATGCACAGACTGTATTTGAGCACGTTAGTTGCTAAAGGAACAGAGCATGCACCAGGAGCTGTGGAGTGGGGCAATGTGGGTTTGGGAGGTGGGAACTTTTGAGAGAACCTGAGGTTTGAACGTGAGGTTTGAGAGAACCTGAGGTTTGAGAGAACCTGAGGTTTGAAAGCTGGCAGGATGGGGGCAATGACAGCCAAGAGGGAACTTTCTTGTCTAGATGCCCCGAGTCCAAATCTAGGCTGCACCCTTTCTAATTGTGTGAATACCATCAAGCTTCTTAAGCTCCTGCTTCCATTGCCTCATTACTAAAAGTGGTGATGCTAGTAGCCATAGGGTCCATCACTGTGAGGATTAAACGATGTGGTAGAAGTGACTGGCTCATTGCAATTTCTTGGAGCATCAGAGGTGCTTATGATTTTGGTAAGGGGTGTGTCTGCAAGGAAAGCATGGTGGAGGGTGTTCTAAGGAGAAAAGTTCCAGTTTTATTTGTAAGACAGTGAGAGGGAGAAAAGACTAAGGAAGGAAGTTACAGGAGGAAAGCAAAAGAACAGAGCCTGTCATCCATCGTCCCAGTGCCTTGTGTGTGGTCCCAGGAGCAGAGAGCATCTCGCAGAGGCCATGGAAGAGTTGGTACAAAGTGATGATGTGAGGGTGGGTTGGAGGTACTGGAGGTGGAAGACTCTGGAGAATGAGGAAGAGACAGTAGGTGAGAGCCTGGCTGAGAGGCAATGGGTCTCCAGGCCTGACGAAGGAAGAGGAAACCTTTTGGGGGTAGCATGGGAGAAAGAACTGGAGTCCACACTCCTGGGAGGGAATCCATTGGTCGGTGGCCATGAGCCAGCTTCTGGCACATGGCATTGCCCCCCGCCCATCCTTGGGTTCTGCGGACCAACCCCTCCTCACATCTGTGTGGGCTTGAGTAGTGAGGGGGCCTTCCCTGGCTGGGAGAGAACATTCCCCTCATCTCCCACCCCCAGGGCAGCCCCCACTGAATCTCTCTCTTGCCATTTTCATCTCCTCCTACGCAGCGCCTGTGATATCTCACTTCTAGCATCTTGGCTCTCAGTGAGCGGAAGTGAGGGGTGTCAGGGTGTGAGCCATTGCAGATTCACTTGCGGGTGGGGTAAAATCAGGCCCAATCATCCTCCTCCCAACCCCCTCCTCACCCTCACCTGCTAAAATAGCTAAAGCCATGTTCTATTTAAACAGGATCTGGGGATGGGCGAAAGGCAAGGAAAAGAAACTCCACCAGTTCATTCATGATTCTCTGCTTCCTAAGAAAGCCTGGACCACGTGAGCTTCCCTGAGGCTCAGATTGCACCAGTGCAATCTGATGAGATGGGGGCTTAGTTACAGGGCATGTGCTTGACTTCTGTGGTCAGGAATGTGCCAAGCAGCCCCACCAGGCTCCACTGTGCATGCAGCACTGGATTTGGGGGCCCGGCCCCCTCATGGCTCTGCCTCTCCATGTGGCCTGGGGTAGCTCTCTGGAGATGTGTTCTGTTGCTGCTGTGTGCTGACTGTTCCAGACAGAGCACAGAGGAGGCTGTGGGGGTGGCTGGTGCACCAGGCACAGGCAGGCAGCTCGGGCCTGCCAGTGTCTGCCTTTTCTGGAAGCCCACACAGGCAGCTTCCGGCCAGCCGGCAAAGGACGGATTTCCTGTTTAGAGGGAGCAGCCTTGTGTCCCTGCCACAGGGCCTGCAGAGGAAAAACAGGGCACATCGGGGCATGTGTATCCACTGAGCAGGGCAAGGGGGGTACAGACAACCCTCTGTTGTGGCCTTGTGTGGGCACTCTATCTTTAGGCTGCAGCTAATCCCACCTGCACAGGACCCCAGCTCAATTCTGGTTGGCTTTGGAAGGTACCATGTGTCTAGCTTAATCCCTGGTCTACAACCCTCCCTGTATATTCTTCAGATCAATGCTCAAATTAGTTTGATTTCCATGAGCTCATGTTGACCTTTAGTGGAAGGAGGTGACTACCTGAAAGGTAGCGTTGCTGGGCTCAGATGTGCAGGTCACACACCGCAGAAGTGCGACTATGTAAGTAGACACGATTCACATCAGAAGGCTTATAGATTTGTGTGTTTATTATGAAAGTTATCCGACAGATGGCAGTAAAGTGTCTTGAGAAAGGGGTTCTTTTTGCCTAATTTGCACAAATGCCCCGTATAGGCTGATGGTAGCCCTGCTAAAAGGCCAGAGAGAAATCAAATCTAGGGACAATTGAACAACAGATAATACACTAAATGGGCAAATCACAGGCCAGCTCTAGAGCTGGCTTGGGTGACGATTTCCATAATCCATCACTAAGCCCTGTCTCTCCCAAGCTTGATCAGGAAGAAGGGTGCACTCAGTGCTAGCCTCTCCTCCAACTTGGCCTTCACCTCTCTTTCCATTTCTGCTCCTTACTCACTCTCACTCAGGCTATGAACAAAATGCTTAAGACTAAGGTTGCAGAAGTGGTACTGCCCTCTGTCCCCACCTTTAGGAAACCCTAGACCAGGCCGCCGCCTCTATCAGTGGACCGCCAGGCTCAGCCCAGCCACACGGCGTTGTAGGGGCAGGGAAAGTTGGCTCTGCTCATTCACAATGGGCATAGGACATGCTCCACTGCAACAGAGAGAGGGCACTCCTTCCCCAGTCTTCAGAGCCTTGAGATGCTTAGCTAATGGTCTGGGTATGCTGCCATTATCCTGTAGCCAGCAGCTGACCACCCTGGTCCAGGCAGCTTTGCTCCCATTCCAGGCCACAGAGAGCAGATCTGCCTACCACCCCCTGCCTAGAGACAGGCAGAACAGTGCCTGAGAGTGTAAGACATACCCTAACTCTCATGGGTGGCCCAATCCCAGCCTGCCACCTGTTTTTGTGTTGACCCCAAGCTGAGAATGGTTTCTATGTTTTTTAAACAGTTGAAAAGAATTTTTTAAAAAAGTAATATTTTGGGGAACATAAAAATTATATGAAATTCACATGGCAGTGTCCATAAATAAAGTCTTACTAGAACATAGCCACATACCCATTTGTTTATGTAATATTGTCTATTGTTGCTTTCGTGCCACAACAGCAGAGTTGAACAGTTGATGTGACAGAGACCGAATGGCCTGCAAATCCTAAAATATTTCCTATCTGGTGCTTTACAGAAAAAGTTTGCCGACCCTGGCATAGGGCCTGGGAGGCCTGGGGTATCCTGGGAAGAGCCCTGGATTCAAAGACCAGAGACCTTGCTTTGAGCCCTTCTTGCATCATTTAGCAACTACCTGTCCTGGGGCGAGCCACCTTGCCCTCTGAGCTTCAGTTTTCTTATCTGTAAATGAGAATGTCAACAGCACCTGCTCTGCCTGTCACATGCAGTCATTGTGTGGGTCAAATGACATCTAGGATATGCAAGTGGCTTGTTAGCTGCAAATGCCTTTGTGAATATTTAGTATTATTTGCCCTTGGAAGGTAAATCCACCATGTCATTTTCAGAGATGAAAGGTGACCTTTTGGCTCACATGGGAATTCTTTCTTATCATCATCTTTCTCCCTATTTCCCTGCTTCCTGCTGGCCTTTGGGCAGGAATTTTCTTTTTTTAATTGGTCTTTCACCTTTCTCTCTGGTCAGTGCCCAGTTGCCAGGGCAGCAGCCCTATCTCATATGTGGGCGTTTTGTTCTCACAGATTACAAGATCCAAGGGGTGAGCTGAACAAGCAAAAACCCGCTTGAGACCAGAACAGCAAGTCTGCACTCACTGAAACACTAGTCACAGGAAATTGGGGGGCATTTGTCTGACTGTTAGGAAGGCTCGATGCCCTGAGCTGACATTTGCCAACAGTGAGAGAATGGAGGCCTGCTTTTACTCAGTCTTGCTCTCTCATTGGCAGATGCACCTAAGCACAGGTCAGGGCTGGCACTGGGCCCTGGGCCTTGTTTTGGAAAATGGCAAAGTAGATAGTCTGGGGTTCTGCCTGAAGAGGGAATATGAAATAAAGGAGGTAGAAAAGTGATGTAATAAACCTCAGCGTCCATGTATGGAGCCTTCTAAAAAATGGTTTCATGAGGTACATCTGTCCATCCCTGCTGCAGCTCTTTCTTCTCACTCAATGTGATTGACAGTCACCTCTCACACAGGGATCCTATTCTCCACCCAGCCAATTGCATATGGACTCAGGGCCCCATCTGCTGTAGAAAGTTCTGCAGAGGCTAGAGGACAGTTTTCTTGTTCTAGAATCAGCTTCTTCCTGACCTCTCTCCACCTGACTTCCTGATATCTTGGCTTGGGTCCCTTATCCACATCAGCTGGAAAGGTCTAGAAGCTCCTTTCCACCTCAGCCCTGGTCTCCTGATCTCTGACTTTTGGTCTGTCTCCCCACATTGCCTCGCTTTGGGTTTGTGGTTTGCTGCTCCAGACTTTCCCAGAGCATGGATGCTATGTGTTCCCAAAGTCCTATGTGGGTTCTTGCTGCCCAGGCCTCACTTTTCCTGATTTGGGGTGCTTCCCATATCTTCTGAGATGTCTCCTTGATCTCTTGGCTTCCCTCCAGAGTCTGTCATTCCTGGTCAAGTGTCAGGGAATTTCAGATTAAAAAGGACCTTTAGTGTTTCCACATCCTCTAACCTATGGCATTTTCTGTGCAGCATCCCTGGCAGGTGACTCCCCACCAATGTGCTTGGCACATGCTGTCAGGTGTCTCTAGGGAGGGGAAACTCCCTCCCTCACCCAAGGGCATCCATTCTTTGTTGAATAGCCTTAGATACTACAAAATCTTTCCTTTGGTGAGCGAAAATCTGCTTTATAACTCAACTCGCTAATTAGAATTCTGCCTTCTGGAATGATTCAGAATATTGGCGACTCCTTTGATAAATGCTTCCCAGCCCCTCTCATCCTTTCTCCTGCTTCACTGTGTGCAGTTTCCCCTGGAGCCCTGCTGCCCCTTCCAATGGACTGATGCTCAGTGGCAACCTTCAGAACCTTCCCCGGCCCCCACCCTCCATGGGTTCACCAGCCAAGGGGCCCTGGGCATCTTGCCACCCTGAAGAGGGGTCTCACCTCTGTGTGAAGTGAGCCCTGGACTGGAGTTGGGAAAGGTTGTGAGCCAAAATGAATGTTCTCAGAGGTGCTGCCAGCCAGGGAGGAGAGACCCAAGCCTAGGGGGCAGCCTCTGGAATATGGAAGATGGTAACAGCAGAATTAGCTAGCTATGGCCGAGGCCTCCCTGGTCCTTACAAACTGCATGACTCAGAAGCTCTGGGAGGGAAACCTGGAATCTGCCCATTTAACACCTGCCAGGTGTTACTGCCAGGTACCCTGAGTGTGGCCCAAGTTTCAAGCTGCTCACCTCAGAGTTCCCTGGACCTGGCCTCTTCCCAAACCTCTGGTTCTGGCTGCGGTCTCAGAGGATCTTCACTGTAAAGCAAGAGGTGTGGGAGTCTGAGAGTGGTTGCTCCTCCTGGAGCTCTCAGTTAGGGACAAGGATTGCAGGATTCTTTCCTACCCCATTTATGGGTTTCCCCAAGTGAGGATTGAGGAGAGAAAGGGAGGGCACCGGCCGCTGCTGCCTCAGTGTTCTCACCAGGTCAAGGACAACTTTCAGGGGCTGTGTGCGGGCTGTCCTCTGCGGGGCTCCTGCAGGATCCTGCACTGTGTCACCTCTAGAAAGGATGAAATTAAGTTTTCTCCTCATCTCTCCAACCTCAGTCCTTTGCCCTGAGCAACTTGCTGGGAACTTTGAATTTTAGGAAATTTGATTCAATTTACTTCCCAACGTACTTAATGAGACTGTAATGTACATGTCCAGCACTGTGCTAGGGTATGTGGGAGAGATTATCTAGGAGAAGGAAGTCCTGCTCCCAGCCCTCCTATAAATACTTGAAATTTGAAGGCTTACCTGCAGGAAGTAGCAAACACCACAAGACAGTAAATGGCAAAACTCAAAAATCATTGTCACAGGCAACGTAGCAGAGCTGAGGAATACAGAAGAGAAAAACCTCTATGGGATAGGGACAGGGCTCAGAGAAGGTACTACGGAACAGGTGGGCAGAGGGGCTGGGACTCTGAACCTTGATTAGAACAGCTCTAGCTTTTACCAGCTTCATGTATTGGGCAAAAGACACCTATAAAAAAGGATTCTGCTACATAAAAAATAGGAAGCCACTGTAGGAAGGGAAAAGGGGAGGGGGAGTGGTCTCAGCACTTGGAATTGTTGGCACCCAGTGAAAAGCTGGAGGAGTCCCCTTCCCTTGACCATACATACCAACCCCTGAACTTTACTCCTCACTCTAAGGCAGGCTCCAGCTGGGGAGACCTGGGCAGGTCTCATCATGTTGTCAAGTTTACTTTGAGCCTCGTCTCCCATCAAGGCTGTGGCTGAGGCTGAAGCTAAGGCATTTGGAGGTTACAGGGAATTAAGTTTTATTCAATGAATGGAACAAAGATATAGGAAGCAGATACAGGTCTTTCAAAGAGCCCTAAGCATGCCAATCACTATTGGTGCCTCTTGTCTTTGCACTGGTTATGGCCTTGACAATTTACATATAAATTTGATTTTCATCTGCAGAATCCAGTTTTCCCAGTGAATTTCTATGCTGTGGTGTAATGTGGAAAACGAATTGGGAAAGGCAGAGGAGATACAGAGGGCCTAGAGACATTTCAACAGTTCAGGGGAGATATGGTGAGGGTTGGTTCAGGGTGGCACCTTGGGTCTGGGCTGATCCCTGTGTTTCAAGTCAACATATTAGTAGAAAAAAACAGAAGGTCTTCTCTACCTCTGATTTATTCATCACATACAGTAATGGTCATACATCCAATGACCATTTGGAACTAATGTTGAGTGATTTGTTTTTTGCTCTGTTATTGACAGTAATGATGACAATTATGTAACGACCGTTTGGAACCAATGTGGACTGACTTGTTTTTTTGCTCTGTTATTGACAGTAATGGTGACAATTTATGCATTGCTGGGGGTAAGTGTTGATGGTGTGATAGCTACTTTGGGGCCTCTATTCTCTTCTTAGGATCCTGATGAGCTAAGGTTTTTCTCTCTCCTTGTTCCTAGGTAATAAGTATGAAGTCAAGGTGTACACTGGTGATATAATTGGTGCAGGGACAGATGCTGATGTCTTCATCAATATTTTTGGAGAGTATGGAGACACAGGTAATGGGTTTGAATTCTTTTTTTCACAAGCCAAGCCCAGGACTGTTTTGTAGATGGGGTTCTTCCCACAATCCTGGCAGAGGAAGGCAGCTTGAGCTCCCCTTTGGGCTCCTCTATTGAGCATCTCTCTTCTTGTGATGTGGCTTGGAATGACCTGTCCTGGGCAGCAGGGTGTTCATTTTGTGTTATAAAGTTTATGTGTGTGATGGGTTTTCCAATTACAGTATGGCTGGTTTGTGGGTTGATTGCAATTGTCCTGCATCTCAGACCATGGACACTCCCAAGCTTCACATCTCTAGGAAACTCATTCTCACTTACTCTATCCTCCTAAGCTCCATGCCCATCTTGAATTATACTTTGGGATGTTGCTGGCTGTGGCCTGATTCAATGCAGTGGTTTGGGGCAGAACAGAATGAGGCTGGGAAAAGAATTTGAGTTGGCCTCACAGGGAAAGCAAGAACTGAGAACTCAGACACAGCTGTAGGTGTTGAGAGGAAGTTCAGGTCAGAAGAATGAGACAGGTGGTTCTCTTCTGCTTCTGCCAATTTAGCAGAATTACACAGGAGTTGGAAAAGCTACAAAGACATGTGAATTTTGTAACAATATACTAAAGAATTCAAAATGCATTGCTGAGCTTATAAGGAAAAAAAAAAAAAAAAAGAGAAATCTCCAGGTGCCAGTGCTAGAATTGAAGAGGGAATTCAAAACCAAAGTGTTAACTATGAATAGATGTGGTGGCTCCTGGAAGGAGAGAGCTTTCATGCTCGACAGTCTAGAGGATGAGCTTTCATACCCATGTGGGGTCAGGAAATGAGACCTTGGCCCTGCATGAGTCAAGAGATTTGAAATTAAAACTGAATATAAAGCCAGAAACCCTGATGGTTCAGAGGAGCATCTTTAGTGAAAAAATAGACCAGGAAAAAATTTGCTCATCAGTACAGTAAACGTTTCTTGGCAAGAGCTCTAAATTAAAAAAAAAAATGCTGAGAAATTGATACCTTAAGCCTGCACTACATGTGGGCTTGAGGTCTGATTTTACACTACAAGTGTGATTTGGGAGCCCCTCTCCCTCAAGTACAGAAAATTGGTTTCATGCCAGTAATACCTTTCATATTTGGCAAAAGCATTTGCAAGACTGCCTGAAATTTCCACAGATAAAATACTGAAGATGTGTTCACTTTCCAAAACTACAAAACACTCAAGTATATAATTCATCATAACTAAGCATTAATCAACACAACACACAATAAGATTAAATCCTCAAGAATTTCAGATAATTAGATACATTGTGGTGAAACTAAAGGCAAAGGGAAATATTTTCAAAGGAAGCAGATTTGGCAGATTACTTTCTATAAAAACAATAATTAGATTGATAGCAAATTCCTATCAGCAACCTATGTAGGTCATAAGTATGTGGAATAGTATCTTCACTATTATAAGCAATGATATATATCATCCTATAATTCTATACCAGCTAGGTTATCATTCCAGCGTGAGAGCTACATTAGCAAATTTCCATGCAAACAAAGATAAATAGAGTTTACCATTCATATGCTTAAACAACCACTAAAGGATATACTTCAAGAAAAAGGAAATTGTATGCAGAAGAAAGGAATGAGATACAAGAAACAAAGGTGAGCAAAAATGGATAACTATGTAATGAATCTAAGCAAGCATTGACTATACAAAACAACAATAATGATGACTAACATCAGTGCATGAGGAAATGTGAACCCCAAACAATTAAAATCAATAAAATTTGAGAAGGAAAGTGGATGATGAGAGTTAAAACATAGCAAGGGTCTTGGCCCCTGCTGATCTCCCCATTCCCAGGAGAGTAGGGATAATGATTAACTGTAGATTTTAATAAGTATGCATATCAAAATTGTAAAAGTAATCCCCCAAAAACAGAAATGTATAATTTGAAAACCAAAGGAAGAAATAAAAGGGAATAAATAATCAATCCGATAGAAGGAAGGAAATGAAAAAAGGGAAGCAAAGAAAAAACATGGCTAATAGCAAAAAGTAAAACAAGTGTATTAATAAATAGAAAAAAATCATCATTTAAAAGATGGATATTCTGTTAGATGAAAATTCTAAAATCCAGCTTAAATACAGTATATGATACAGAAAGTCTGAGAATAAATGGGATGAAATAAAATATACCAGGAAAACATTAACAAACAGCAAATATTCTGGCATAGCTATATTAATATCTGTCAAATGAAACCTTAAGGCAAACAACTTTGTTCAAATAAAAATATATTAGGCAATGACAAAAGGAATAATGACAAAAAGAATGATGCAATAATTTTGAGCTTGTGTAAATTTAAGGACATATTCCCAAAATATGTGAAGCAAAAATTAACAAAATTCTTGGCGGAATTTGGCAAATACAGAATCATAGTGGGAGATTTTCATACAATACTCTCAATAATGGATAGGCCAAATGCATACAAATTTAGTATGAGTGGAAAAGATTTTAACTACACAGTTAATAAGCTTGACCTAAAGGGAGTATATAGATTACTGCATCTAACTGATAGAGAATACACATTCTTATCAAGCATATAATGACCATATACAAAATCACAAAGCAAACCTTAACTTAAATGAATCAATAGTATAGAGGCAACATTCTTTGATCATAAGGCAATAAAATTAGAAGAAATATCCACATCTCACCCAATTTAAAAATTAAAAAGCATATTTCTAAGTAATTAAAGAATAAATTATAATGTGAATAATCTGATAGCACATGTTGTATCAACACCACCACCACCATCACCACCCAGAACAGAATTTATTCGGGGAAACTAGAGGAGACAGTAGCAATAGCAACTATGCAGATCCCTGTTACCCATCACATACTGGGTCATTCCAGGAGGATCTTGCAGGGCAAGACTGCAGACCTGGGAGAGAGACATTGGCCCTTGGGCTATGAGGCCTAAGCTACATTATTGGAGAAGGCTAGCCTCTTTCCTGGGGCTGGGGTCTCATAGCAATATGACATGGGAAAATCTTGGCCTTTGGTCCTCTTCTGCAACATTATCTTTTATGCTTGAGGGAACATGAGGGTCTCCTCTAGCATAGTAAAGAGGCTGGGGTCCAAGCCTTATGATTGCCACTATATGATGTAGCCTGATCTTTCATCTCAGCATCCTAAAAAGATTATCTTAAGAACATGCTGTAGCCAATTTCCAAGGAGATCTGTAATCATTAAAGAAATTAGAGCAGCAATTAAAATTCACTCAAGACATCAGACCAAGAAGATTGTTCAGGCAAAATCTACCAAATATTTAAGAAATTATGAATCTCCATCTTATATAAACTGTTTCAAAGAACAGGGAAAGGCATACTGTGTCCTAATTTATTTTATGATTTTTGATACCAAAATCAGGCTGATAAATTAACAAAAGAAATGTACAGATTAGTCTTATTTATGAATAAAGACCTAAAATCTTAAATAAAATATTAGCACATCAAATTCCTAAACAAATATATAGATATATGACAAATAATTTCTACTCTGTAAGGTTTATTCCAGGGATTTAATGATAATTTAACAATAGTCAACCTATTTATATAATTTATCATAGTAACAGATTAAAGAGAAAGAATTATCTTGATAGATGCAGAAAAATTTACATTATTTACTTTATAAAAACCCATAGAAAACTAGAAATAGATTTTTTTGAAAAATATGAGGCTATCTACCAAAATATGGACAAATATGCTTAATTTTAAAAACTTAAAAGCACTCTTTTCAAAGCCAGGAACAAAAGAAAGAGTCCAGCTACTCATTATTTCTATTCTTCATAGTACTAGAGGTCCTAGGGCCAGAAAAAAGGGCAAGTAAAAGAAATAAATCTATAATGGTTGAAAATGAAATAACAAACTTTCACTTTTGTAAAAAATAATGATCATCTACAAAATCCACGAGAATTTACAAACCATTAGAACCAATGAAACAGAAAGTTATTAAAGTTGTTGAATATAAGATTACTATACAACAATTAATAAAATAAGCAATGCAAACATTTAATTTAAAATACATTATTTACATTAGCAATTACAAACTACCTAAGAATACATAATAAAAGAGCCTTTTGGGAAAACCATAAATTTTATTGAAGGATATACAAGAATATGTAAATAAATTAAGAAATATGTTCAAGGATGAGAAAAGACTCAAATTCATTAGGATGCCAAGTTTTCCCAGGTTGTTTTATAAATGCAATGCAATTTCAGTCAAAATCTTAAAAGGCAGTACCCCCCTGCTTACACTGCTACTAAAATTCATGTAGGGCTAAGCCATAAACAGCTAAACATTGTCAAGACAATTTTGAAGAATGAAAATAATGCTAACAATATTAATAATGGGAATATTTGCCCTGCCAGATATTAAGACATTTTAGGTCTCTAAAAAGTAAAACAGTGTGCTTTTGCTAGATGGATAAACAAAATAGAGCAATGAAACAGAAGAGGCTAGAAGCACACATAGAGTTGGCATTATAAATCAGAAGGAAAAGATGAAATGTTCAATTACTGGCGTTTGAACAATTGTCTAACCATACGAAAAATGATAAAATTAAATTCCTGCCTTTTACCATGCATAAAATAACTTACAGATGGGCTAAAGACTTAAATGTGAAAAGCAAAATATAAAATTTTTTAGAAGAAACTCTAAAACTCTTTTAATCTCAATTTAGAGATGGTATTTTATAAACAATTCATTAAAAGCCCAAGCAGCAAAGGAAAATATTGATAAATTGAGGTCTATTAAAACAAGAAAAATGTATGATGAACATAGGCAAACAAGACAAGAGAAAAATGGAATAAAAGATATAAACGGAAAAATTACAGAAGAGCAAAGCCTAAATGGCCAAAATATATTCATGAACATATCCTCAATCTCCCCAAATAAATAGGGGAATGCAAATTGAAACCACAAGATACTATAGGGTACACACTGAATAAAAATTTTTAAAAATATATGTTAATAATGATTATGGGGAATAGGAATCTTCATATACTACTGGTGGTAATTAATGTGGTACAACCATTGTTGGAGGTAAATTTTGCAACATCTAATAAACTGAAGATAAGCACATCTTCGGGTCCAGAAACTGGAGGTATCTATTCAGAGCTGCTCTTACAAATGTGCAGTAGGAGATAGGTACAGAAGAGTCCATTTCAGTGCTGTTTGCAATAGTAAAAATTAGAAGCAACCTAAATGTCCATCAGGAGAAGAATGCATAGACAACAGCATTTCCTTCATTCAATGACTATTATATAGCAGTCAGATGAATAAACTAAAGTTATGACAATCATCAAGGTACTCTCAAAAGGATAACATTAACTGAGAAAAAGCAAGTAGCATAAGGGTATGTGACAACGATAACAGGAAAATAGCAACCACCTCAGCAGCAATGGTAATACAATAGGGACTACCACACTTCAGGAGCCATCCTAACTGCTGTTTGTGTATTAATTGAGTCAATCTCACAGCAAAATCCTATGAGGGAGGCACCGTTATTATCTCTATACATTCATCCATTGTACAGATGAATAATTTGAGGTAAAGAGGTGTGTACTATGATACTATTTATGTAAAATTCTAAAACATGCATAAATAGTATATCTTCTTTATAGATACATATGCAAACAAAAATTCTTGGGAATGATATATACCAAGTTGAAGATAATGTTTATTTTGGGAAAGGAGTAGAAGGGAAGAGATAGACAGTGAGGCCTTAGACATATCTCTCATGTTTTACATCCTTAAGAAATGAGAAAGGTCTGGAGAAAACTGGACAAAGTGTTAATATCTGTTATCTCTCTTAAATCTGGATGGTGGGTACATGAATGTCTTATATTATTTTATGTATGTTTTGTCACAATTTAAAATAAAAAAAATTGAAAAGAAAGAACACAGGATGGTTTAAGCAAAAATTGGTGCCTACATAAGACTTGTAGATACACAATAATGGAAAGTTGCAGAGCAGAAAGAACAAGTTAAAATTTGAGTCCTAACTATGTGCTTATAACCTGTGTGACTTTTGGCAAGTCATTTAACTTCTCTAGGTCTCTGTTTCTTCATCTGCAAGACAGAGTTAATAATATCTCCTTCTTGAATTGTGGTGAGGAATAAATGAAAGTAAAAACCAAAACTGTTAAACAACCAGCAGCATCTGATAGTATTAATACTTACCAGCGCTATTTTCCAGAAAAGGAGTCCGATCTAAGGAAGTCTGTAGGCTGAATACCAACAGCCCCTTTACCAACTGCCGTGGCTATTGTTCCAATTCAGGACAAGCAACTGGCAAAAGCAAGGCAGGGTCCTAGATCTAGAGATGGGGGTAAAAATCGGTTTAGTAGGATCGGGACTCCAGAGTAAGGGAGAAATCAAAAGCTCAGTTATAGGACCTGGGCACAAGCCACACATGAAGCAAACCTCTGCCTTGTTCAGAGACTGGAGGGATGTAAGGAGCCCTTAGATCTCAGGAGGAAGTTGCCCTTGTTGACTTTGGAAGAGCATCTTTCAGTGGGCGGACCATGAAGGCTTGGAAATTCTTTTCTTCTGGTCTTTTTGTAATTTCTTTTGTGTGTCTGCGCATACAGGGGAGCGTAGGCTAGAAAATGAAAAGGACAACTTTGAAAAGGGAGCTGAAGACAGGTTCATCCTGGATGCCCCAGATTTGGGGCAACTGATGAAGATCAATGTTGGCCACAACAATAAGGGGGGATCTGCAGGTTGGTTCCTGTCCAAGGTGAGTTCAGCTGCTTCTCTGTGGTCCCTGTGGCCTTGGAAGGGGGGCTTCTTGTTCTTCAGAGGGTTGTATCTCAGCCCCAACTTCCGTCTCTAGGTCCATCTGCATTCACTCTTCTACCTAAACCAGATGGCCAGTCATTCTGTCCTCCTTATGGTCTCTAAGACTTCACCCATGTTATCTTCATAGGAAGCCCAGTAATTTCTTTCTTTCTCTCTCTCTCTCTCTTTTTTTTTAGGGTACATGTGCACAATGTGCAGGTTTGTTACATAAGTATACTAGGTATGCGTGTGCCATGTTGGTTTGCTGCACCCATCAACTCATCATTTACATTAGGTATTTCTCGTAATGCTATCCCTTCCTCAACACCCCACGCCCCGACAAGCCCTGGTGTGTGATGTTCCCCTCCCTGTGTCCAAGTGATCTCATTGTTCAGTTCCCACCTATGAGTGAGAACATGTGGTGTTTGGTTTTCCATCCTTGTGATAGTTTGCTGAGAATGACAGTTTCCAGCTTCATCCATGTCCATGCAAAAGACGTGAACTCATCCTTTTCTATAGGAAGCCCAGTACTTTCGTCTGAACCTAGCCAGGGCCTATTCATTGGAACTTCTGGCTACATTTCACTGGCCAAATATGTATCAGGTGGACACTCTAGCTGCAGTGAAAACTGGGAAATCAAGTGGTTAGCTTTCAGCATGTAGAATAGAAGTGGACTAGGAAGAAGGTGATTGGAAAGGGTGTTGAGTGACCATCCTAGTGATGGCCACACTTCTTTTCATAATTAGTCTGAAAGTTCCTTGAGGGCACTTCCCTAGCTCTTGGCATGGGACTGGGCATTGAATCAACAAAGGAGGAAATGCCCAAGTTCCTTTGGAAAGGAAGGGCTTGCCTGATCCTAAGAGCAGCAAACCTGGTACTGAACAGGGTACCAGGAGGCTAAGTGGAACTGCTACTTGGATTGGAGAAGAAATAGGGTGGGAGTCCAGAATCCAAATAGTCAATACACCAGCAGAGGTGTATTTTCAAGTGGTTTTCTATTTAGCTGGGCAAAGTGGGGAGAGGAGGCCTGTGCATTTTATGACCTCAGCCAGGGTGGGCCACAGAACAGGTACCTTGATGTCCACTTCCTTCATTCTGAAAAGGAAGACAGTAGAGTGAAAACACAAGGTTTGGTAGATGCAGCTTTGAAGGATGAACAGTTTCACCCTCTTGAACTCAGGTTCCTTCTTGGTCACATGGGTGCATTGTGCTCTCAGGAAAGTTTTCCAAGGAGGCAGGTTCACATGCCAAGATGTATTTCTTTGTTTCTTTGTTGCCTTCAGTCTCAAAGGGCAGCTTGGCAAGATGTGAAATCTATGGGTGAAAACACTTTTTTCCTTTAAAACTTTGTGGATTCTATTCCATTAAATTCTGAAATTTGATATTGAGGCCAAGTAGACTTTCGTTTCTTTCTGGGTAACCTAATTTTTTTCCTGCCAGATGCTTGCAGATGTTTTTCTTTATATTAATTCAAAAGTCTTGCCAGACAGCATCTAGGAGTGGGGCCTATGTTAGCCCTTCCTTCCTTCCTTCCTTCCTTCCTTCCTTCCTTCCTTCCTTCCATGTTTGTTTTTAATTTCTCTGGAACACAGTATGTGTTTTCTATCTGATGGGCAGGCTATTTGTTATTCATTTATTATTATAATTAATTTATTTATAGATCAGAAAAGAGATTTCTTATTGTATGTTAGATTCTTGCTTGGGTGGCATTTGTTCTGGTCTCTTCCTCAGGACAGCCAATTGCCCACCTATTAGATTTCCATTCTCTATCTTCCAAAACTGGCATCTTCCCCTTTACTCCCCTTTACTCCGGTTATCTCTACTTTTTTGCATTCCTTGAGAACTTGTCAAATTCCCACCACATCATTGATTTGCTGTTCCACACTGAGTTCCACTTCTTTCTCCTGTCAATGTGTATTTCAATTTTGAATGTATTTCTTTTCATTTTTTTTCTTACAAAACTAATACATGTCCATCATAAAACATTTAGAAAATACAAATAAACAACAAAAAAACCACTCATAATTTTACCACCCAAACATAACCAGTTAATATTTTGATGAATATCCTCTAGCCATTTTTCTATTAATAGATATATTAATATATCAGTTTTTAAAATATAGGGTCAAAATGAATACAATATTTTACAAACTTGTTTTCATTTTTAAATATAGCATGCATATGTCCCCATGTTATTTAAATATAATAACCTGGTTATTTTACAATATAATTTTACTATATATATATATATTTTGAGACGGAGTGTTGCTCTGTCACTGAGACTGGAGTGCAGTGGTGCAATCTCGGCTTACTGCAATCTCTGCCTCCCAGGTTCAAGCAAGTCTCCTGCCTCAGCTCCCAAGTAGCTGGGATTACAGGTGCGCACCACCATGCATGGCTAATTTTTGTAGTTTTAGTAGAGACAGGGTTTCACCATGTTGACCAGGCTGGTCTCGAGCTCCTGACCTTAGGTGATATGTCCGCCTCAACCTCTGAAAGTGCTAGGTTTACAGGTGTGAGCCACTACGCCTGGCTACAATGTAATTTTTAATGACCAAAATAAGTGTTTTAGATCTACCATGACTTATTAAATCAGTCTCCTTTTGTCAAATGTTTTTATTTTTTCCTCAAAATTATTGTATAATATAATTATGCTATATACTGTATATTATGTAATATATAAAATGTATATTATGCTGTACAGGTTGAATATACCTTATTGTAAATGCTTGGGACCAGAAGTGTTTCAGATTTCAGGTCTTTTTGAATTTGGAATATTTGCATATATATAATGAGATATCTTGGGATGGGACCCAAGTCTAAACATGAAATTTATTTGTTTCATATACACCTTATGCAAATAGCCTGAAGGTAATTCAACATAATATTTGTTAATACTTTGTTACATGAAGCAAAGTTTTGACTGTGTTTGGACTGTGACCCCTCATATAAGGTCTGGTGTGGAATTTTCCACTTTTGGTGTGTTGTCAGCACTCAAAAACTTTTGGACTTTGGAGCATTTTGGATTTCGGGTTTCAGATTAGGGATGTTCAACCTGTGTGTATGTATATACAGTATACTATTACACTATAAATAGTGCTGTGACAAACATTTCTTGCCTTATCTTTATGTAAATCTATGATTATTTCTTACAGTAAATTCTCAGGAGTTGGTGAAAGAACAGGCAGAATTTTAAGAACTTTGATCTATTTGCTGCTGTATAGTTTTATTTTTCTTGATTCCCTTTCTTAGTTATTTTTTAATCTCATCTGATTGCCTTTTTATTGTAGTCTCATCTGTCTTTAAAGATATTTACTCCTATTTCATAAAGACTAAATCTTCTTATATTCTCTTAAGCACATCAGTTGAATGGTATGAGTTCTTTTGGTGTGTCCCATATTAGGTTCTTTCCAGAGTTCTGCCCTTCCTCTGATTCTTTGGAATGATCTCTGTCTTTGATTCAAGAATTTGCAAGGCCTTAAGTTAGTGTATTCCCTTTACCCAACCTCAAATGAGGTGGGTCTTGTTCAGACTTGGTATCTGATGATAGTCAAGGTGCCCCTGAAACATAGGGCATGCTTATTAAATCTCCCATCTTCCTACTCCTCCTCTCCTCTTCTTCCTCCCACTTCTATTTTCATTCTTGGCTCCAGTTGGGTAATAACCAAACTCCCATCTCACATCCAGGGTTGATTGGAGGCTCTTAGTCCAATTCTTAGATCCTGGATGGTACTGTCCTGGTATAGCTCTGCCCTGATGTGTTGATGGTTTCTTTTCTTATTCCTATTGCCTGAGTCTTTGATACAAGTTGGTTGCATTTTATGCAAGAGATGCATTCCTAAAAATCTATCTATCTATCCACCTACCTACCTACCTACCTACCTACCTACCTACCTACCTACCTATCTACCTATCTATTCTTTTGAGATGGAGTCTCATTCTGTCACCCTGACTGGAGTGCAGTGGCATGATCTTGGCTCACTGCAAGCTCTGCCTCCTGGGTTTGCACCGTTCGCTTGCCTCAGCTTCCCAAGTAGCTGGGACTACAGGTGCCCGCCACCACGCCTGGCTAATTTTTTTGTATTTTTAGCAGAAACGGGGTTTCACCGTGTTAGCCAGCATGGTCTTGATCTCCTGACCTCATGATCCGCCCGCCCCAAAGTGCTGGAACTACAGGCGTGAGCCCACACCTGGTTAAAATCTATATACTTTGAAATTCATTTGAGACAGAATTTTCTGCAGGAATAATGTAAAGCAGAGGGTTGTGCACTTTGAACATATATGGAGAGAACTGTGAAGGTGTGTTTTTGTTCTAATGCTTTTGTTTTTTACAGTATAGTCTTCAATATTTTACAAAGCTACCAGATGCTTGCTTAGTCTTGGTAGCATTTTATCATTGTAATCCTGTTCTAAAGTGATCAAATTTTTAAAACAAATTTTATTGTGTATATTTAAGGTATATAACATGATGTTATGAGATACATATGGATAGTAAAAAGGTTACTACCCATATTGTGTTATGACTAGAGAACATATTCTAGCTATTAACAATTCTACTTATCCTAGAGCAAGTTTTCAGCTGGATCTCCTGGGCACATTTTGAGAGGGCCCCTCAGCTCTTTGGTATACTCTAGAAGGCACACTTATTTCAGCCTCACTAACTTAGCTCACATGGGAGTCCCTGAGGGAGGCATCATAGATTCCATTAGCCTTACTGTTGGTAGCTGATGTTTTCTGAACTGATCATAAGGTCCTAGGATTCGGGCTCGCAGTTCCTCTTGCATGGGCTCTGCTTCTCACCAATAAGGTCAGAATCCCAACCTTCAGCCTGTGAGGACAGTGATGATTTTGTCATAGTTTGCAAATCCAGGCTTCCAGTTCTTGTGACCAGTCTCACAGTTCACATGCTGCCAAATTGTTTGCTTCAATTTAAAAAATGATCTGCAGCAGTGGAGGGAGCACTGTCTCAGTAATTCAAGTCATAAGGTAATTGCCAGTCATTCCTGTATGATTCTAGGCTTTACCAGGTGTCCTGGACATAGTTGTGTCCTCATGATAAGCTTTCCTTGGGCCACGAAGCTGATACTGGTATATTCTTAAAGTAGACTCAAGTGATTGGAAGATTGGATTAGATCGCCAGGTGCACCCTCAACAACACTTATCTACATCCCTGTCCCCTCTTCTCCTTCCCAGATTGTCATTGAAGATATTGGGAACAAAAGAAAATATGACTTCCCCCTTAACCGCTGGCTGGCCTTGGACGAAGACGATGGCAAAATCCAAAGGGATATCTTAGTGGGCGGAGCTGAGACCACAGGTAGATTTGAAGAAAGGGGAGGCTCTTTTGGGTATTTTACTTTCTGCCTAAGGATTGGTGTTGGCATCTGGGGGGCTGGAGGCCTGTGATCAAACAGAAGCCAGCTGGGTCTGCAGACAGCATTCCTCCTGCTCCTGAAACTGTTCTGTCCCACTGGGTTGCAGCCTGGGGCTCTGTTGTTGCCAGAGAGTCTGGGGGATGCTGCTAAGCAGATATCAACTGCCCAGGGCAACGGAAGGTATCCATAGGATGAAGCCAGAATGTGAATTTCTGACAAGCATGGATGTTTCCCAGGACATTGATTGACTCTGAACTCTTCCTGATATTGAGTGCTTAGTATATGCCAGGCCTTCTTCTAGGTAGATACCTGACCCGCATGGTGTCCTTCAATCCTCACAACCACCCAATAAGGTAGGAACTGTTATTGTTTCCATCTCACAGATGAGGAAACTGAGGCACATGGAAGAGCCTTGTCCAAGGGCACACAGCAGGCAAGTGATAGATTCAGGATTTGGTCTGCTTCCTAAAGCCCTAACCTGTATGAATTCCACGGAAAACTTCCAACGCCCAACATGGCAGTCACGGTCATAGATGTTCTAGAAAATCAACGTTGATATTGTGAACATCTGAGAATATTCTCTGCAGCAGAACCTCCCATGACTCACCATGGGAGAAAATCCCATGTTCTGTAGCATAATGTGCAAATTTCTCCACAATTTGGCTCCATTTATCCTACCTACAGAGTCTTCCCACACCCTCTCTCCCACTGCACATTCACACCTTCCTTTCTCCCCTCCATCTTGTTCCCATGCCTGCCCTCTCCTCTCAGCTCCCTGCTTGCCTTGCTCTTTCTCTCTCTATCCTTGGAACCTGCCTTCTCCTCATCCTGCAAGGCCTTTTCTCTTCTTTCTGCCTCTCAAATTCCTGTTCCCAGTCACTTCCTCTGAGCCTTCCCTGACCTTCTCTGGCCTGAGTAATTTCTCCCTTCTTTGGCTCTATGCACCCTTGGCAGACCTTTATTGCTGCTGTTTAGAAGACTAAATGCTCCTCTACTCCAGTGCTTTTCAACCTCAGCATTGTGACCTGATCATTGTGAGGTGTGGTACAAGTCATCTACAGACTAAAGTTTGCAGTTTACTTAAAAACATACTGGAATAGAATTAATATAGTCCCATTGAATGTGTGAATATTATATGTCTCCTAGTGATAGAAGAAGAGCAGAAATGATAACAGCTGGGAATTGATTATATCCTAAACCATGGAAGTATGTCTGTTGTGGGGACACCATTTCTCCATGCATCTTAGAGAAATAAAGCGCGAGACTCTTTTTTTTTTTCCTAGAGCAGTGGCCATTCCTTTTTATTTATTTACTCCCCAAAGGCCTGGCATCTAGTAAGCACTCAATAAATGCTGGACAAAAGGAAATGTAAGTTTAAGAATGAATGATGCACCCGTGTAGTTGCATGTATTACCACTCAAAGAAATTTGGGATTTTTATTTCTCTGAGGTTATGGGATAAGAGTGTGACGGATGGTAGGGTGAGGGATGGGTGGGGGAATTAACAAGGCTTAAAGTGACAACTGCCTTAGACCCCAGGTCAGAATTAAAGAATGTAGGCCAGGTGTGGTGGCTCATGCCTGTAATCCCACCACTTTGGGAGGCCGAGGTAGGTGGCTCACTTGAGACCAGGAGTTCGAGACCAGCCTGGCCAACATGGTGAAATGCTGTCTCTACTAAAAATACAAAAATGAACCAAGTTGGTGGCACACATCTGTAATCCCAGTCACTCAGGAGGCTGAGACACGAGAATTGCTTGAGCCTGGGAAGTAGAGGTTGCAGGGAACTGAGATCGTACCACTAGACTCCAGCCTGGGTGACAGAGTGAGACTCTGTCTCAAAAAAAAAAAAAAATCTAGGCCAGTCCTTAGCAGAATTGCCTGTTCAAATGTTTGCCTTTGGTATTTTCTTTTATTTCACCCTGTCTTAGAGTTTAATCTCCCTTTGCTAGTTCTTCCTCAGAATTCCATGTCCTCATATTGCCTCCTGATAGACCAGAACCTCAAATGGCCCAACCAACAATGTTTTCTCTCTCCCTCAATCCTCCCTCACCCTACCACATCAGGCAGCAAAGGAGGACATTAATGTCCTCTATTAAAAGTTATGTTTTTAAGTTATCAGCAAAAGAGCAAGCGAAATGAATCAGATAGCCCTGAATATAAATCTCCATTAATGGAGTTGACTATTTTAATTAGATTAGACATAACAGAATTCATCTGGCAGCTATTAATAATGTAGGCATGGTAATTATCATTAATAATAAGTACTATTCTTAGCCATCCCGAGTTCCTCCTCCTCTTTGTTAGTTTCCTGTAATCAGCACTGACAGCTTCCTGTAATAATATGTGCGGTTTATTCTCAAACTCAGATGCATTGGACATACAAACTCTGGAAAAGATGAAATGAAGTCGAGAGGGACATTAGGTGGCATCTGGAGGAACAGGACATGATGGGGAAAGAGGATGTGTGGAGGAGGAGGGCTTTGGGGGTGTCGTAACCAGGAAGGGGAGGAAGGGGTGGGATATTGTGATGCAGCTCACATTGAACACTCTCTTTCCTGTTGTTTCCACACCAGCTATTACGTATATTGTCACCGTCTTCACTGGGGATGTCCGGGGGGCTGGTACCAAATCCAAAATCTACTTGGTCATGTATGGGGCCAGAGGGAATAAGAACAGTGGGAAAATCTTCCTGGAGGGCGGCGTGTTTGACCGAGGCCGCACGGACATCTTCCACATCGAGCTGGCTGTCCTCCTTAGCCCCCTGAGTCGGGTCTCCATCGGGCATGGCAATGTGGGTGTCAACAGAGGCTGGTACTGTGAGAAGGTAAGGGATGCCCCTGAAGACAGCCTTCCCTGATTCAACCCGTCTCCTCTTTAACTTGCAGGTAAAAACTTTAACCTGAATCCTGTTTCCTCTGAACTAGTTACAGAGTGCATGGACAATCTCTTTCACTGGGCATTTTGGGTGGTTATGTGTCCATCTATCTTACCTCAAGGGTGGTCAGGAACAGGGGCTGTTCTGTACATGCATCCAAGGGCCAAGCAGGACAGGTTATCCAGAGGTGTTCAGTTGGTGGTTATGATTATCCTGATTCCTGGTGTAGTGTTTCATTCAGCTTATAAATCTTTCAATCAATAAGTATTTTAAAGTATATGTTTTTATTGTGGGATACTTATACTTTAAAGAATATATATTAATAACTGCATGTCATAGGGAATGTTAAAAAGCAAACCTCAATTTTGTCTATCACACAGCTTGAGAGAGAGAACATTCGAGATGCTTTTGAAACTCCTCTGTGTCCTTCCACAGTCATATAGTCCTCTTTCCCTCAAAGGGCACATACTATTATGAATTTTGTCTATCTATAAACTTGTATTGTTTGTAACTGGCAATTTTTATCCCTCCCTCCCTCCCTCCCTCCCTCCCTGCCTTCCTTCCTTCCTTCCTTCCTTCCTTCCTTCCTTCCTTCCTTCCTTCCTCCCTCCCTCCCTCCCTCCCTCCCTTCCTTCCTCCCTTCCTTCCTTCTGTTTTTTTTTTGGACAGAGTTTCACTTCTGTCACCCAGGCTGGAGTGCAGTGGCACAATCTCAGCTCACTGCAACCTCCACCTCCTAGGTTCAAGCGATTCTCCTGCCTCAGCCTCCCAAGTAGCTGGGATTACAGGCATGCACACCACGCCTGGCTAATTTTGTATTTTTAGTAGAGATGGGGTTTCACCATGTTGGCCAGGCTGGTCTTGAACTCCTGACCTCAGGTGATCTGCCTGCCTCGGCCTCCCAAAGTGCTGGGATTACAGGAGTGAGCCACCGCACCTGGCAATAACTGTCAATTTTCACTTAACATTATGTTTTAGAGATTTGTCCAAATGGTAACAGAAGCTGTAGTTCATCCATTTCCCTGCTGCAAAGTATTCCATTGTATGACTGCGTTACAATTTATTTGTCCATTCTTCTGTTGATGGATATTTTGGAGTGATTTACTGATTTTTACTACTATGAGCAGTCTTGCCATGAAGTTCTTGTACATGTATCTTTGTAGAAGTGTGCAAGAGCTTCTCAGAATGAAAGTGCTAGGTCACAGGGCAAATGAATCTTCAGCGTTATAGGATAACTGTTACTTCCAAAGTATTCCAGATTGTTTTCCAAAATAGTTGCACCATTTTACTCTCCTGTCAGCCATGTGTAAGAGATACTTTGTTTTATACATTCTTGTAAATGAATTTTTAATTTTCACCATTTTGGAGCTTGTAAAATTATCCTGTTGTGGCTTTCATTCTTATTCTTATGATTACTACCAAGGTTGAATGTGTGTGTGTGTTTTATTGGTCATTCATGTTTCTTTTATGTAAAATGTCTGTTCATGTCTTTTACTGATGTTCCTATTGACCAATCTATCTTTGGATTTATTTTAGGAGTTTTAAAATTTAATCTGGATATTAATCCTCTGTTGATAATATATGTTCAAATATTTTCTCATAGTTTGTGATGTTCTTTGAGTAAGATTTAAAAGTATCTAGTTTATCAATCTTTTCCTTTATGACTAATGCATTTGGTATTATTGAAAGAAATCTATTTAATGAAGACCATTCTCCCTATATCCTTTTTCCCCTAAAATTGTTGTTTTAATTTTTCCTTATGTTTTTAAAATACTAGGAATTGGAAATTTTGTGAGGGAGAAAATTCAATTTTAATTTTTTTCCATGTAAGATAGCCAATGTTCCAGCACATGTTTATTGAAGGCTTTTAAATTGACCAAGTTAAGATATCACCTGGAATTTCTTGTTTAAAAAATAGATTCCTAGGCTCCTATTCAGAGCAAATTGAGTCAGAATTTACAGGTAATTCTGGGAGTATTTAAGCGGTGGTTTGGTGGTTTAGATAATTCTTATCATTGAGAAAGTTTTGGAAGCACTGATTTACTAAATAGTAATTCTTTTCCCACTGTTCTGAAAAGACATTTCTATCACACATAAAATTCACAAAATGCATGGCTTTGCCCCTGAGTTTTCTAGTCTGTTCCATTTATTTAGTTTATTTCTACACTAATATAACACTCACTATCTTCATTTTTACCTCTGTACTGTCTTAGTATCTGCTGGGGAAATTTGTTCACCTTGTTATTCTTCCTCCAGAATGTTTTGACTATTCATAACCACTTACCCTTCCAAAGAAATCTTTATTTGTTTATTTTGCCAAATCCCATGAAGAACAGTGTTGAACAGAATTCATTTGGACCTATAGATTCATTTGAAAGAACTGATATCTTTACTATATTGACTTTCCCTATCTACGGATATGGTATACTTCTTAAAATTTATGTCTTCTTTAATAGTTTTCAGTATAGTTTTATGTTTTGATAAAGGAATTGCATGTCTGTTAGGTACGTTTAAGAGACCTTATAACTTTTGTTACTATTATAAATGATATCTCTTTAAAAATTATATTTTCTAACAATTTGTTGCTGATATAGAAATGGAAGTATTTTCTGGACATTTAGTTTACATAAGCCCATTTTGCTAAACTCTATTGTTAATTCTGATAATGTCTCAATAATTATTTGTTTTTTTCTGTAGGAAGTCAAATTATAAATTATAACAGTTTTTTTTAAATTTTCAAAGCTTGTAGTTCTTTTTTCTTTTTTGTTTATTTGACCACATGGCCTAAGACCTACAGTACAATGCTGAGTAGTAGGATTAATAGTGGATATCTTTATTTTGTTTCTGATTTTAAAGGAGCTGCTTCTAATATTTTATTTGGTTGATTTTTTTTTGCAAGTTTATGGTAGACATTCTTAGATTTGATCTGTAAAATTCCCTTCTATTTCTATATTGTAAGGAGTTTTCATGATGAATTGGCGTTAAATTTTATCTAATGCTTTTCTGCACTTAGTGAGATCGTTGTATGGTCTTTCTTTTTTATTCATTAAGTTGGTGCACTAATGTGAGTGCATTTTCTTTTTTTTTTTTTATTATTACACTTTAAGTTCTAGGGTACATGTGCATAACGTGCAGGTTTGTTACATATGTATACTTATGCCATGTTGGTGTGCTGCACCCATCAACTCGTCAGCACCCATCAATTCATCATTTATATC